>NC_045158.1:28952063-28969563 GCF_900700415.2 Clupea harengus | reverse complement strand
AATAATGTTTCATTTTCAAATATCACACTGCTAGATAGATAGATAGATAGATAGATGGATACTTTATTAATCCCGAGGGAAATTTAGGAATGCTAGCGATGTCTCGTGAAAGATCAGTTTCATAAGAAGTGTCAGACGCCACGTGGCACCTACCCCTGTGCATGAGGGGACTACTCTGGGCGCTGGTGACCTTTGACGGGGGTTTGGAGGTGTCACTGTCCGAGTCTCGGTCTCGGCTCAGGCTGACGGACACCACAAACTCCTTACTCCCGGGGGCTTTCTCTTGGGCTGACGTGAGCTCATCTGGGAACGGCAGGAAGGAGAACGTAAAAACATCAAGTCCATGCTCAAAAGAAAAACGACTCTACAAGCTGAGGAAACTTATTTCTGTATGGTTGAGCATGTGGTCTACTTCGTGTGTGTCGTTCACCCTGCTCACCCTGTCCATGGATGTGTGAGATGTCCAGCCCCTCTTTTAGTCTTAAGAGGACCACACCGTACTGCAGGTCAAAAGCATCGCTGAAAAACAAAAATTCACACACAGAAATAACAATGGACTAATTGAAGGCCTGTGCCATGTCATCAATACTCTATTCTTCCATTTAGACAAGGAAGTGCGATTGTGATAGGATATTGTGATCTTACTGAATTGTGTTGATGTAAATCTCTACGTCTTTCATTTCACCTTCCTGCCAGTTATTCTTATACCCTAACACCAATGTGTTGGTCTTCAGGCGACCCAACCCTGTAGCCTGAAAATACAAGGACACACACACACACACACACACACACACACACACAATTGTGTCTCAAAAGTTGTTTGTAATCCCAGGGTGATTTACCTCAATCAATCTGCCAAATATGGTGGCACTTTGGTACGCTCTGGGAACCTGTAGTTACCTGCAGCAGGTAATGAGCTCCATCCCGCAGATCTTTAGCGAACACAGGTGTGTAAAAGGCTTTGGTGTTGTTCTTCAGGAGCCAGCGCTGATAGCGTTGCTGGTCATTTATCATCTCCTTGTAGACTGGCCGTCGCGACCCCTACGGTTATATTAAGTCATGAGAAATATCAGTCATTTCATGTCAAATTAAAGGTGAATTCTAAGTAGAATAAAATTAAAAGTAGAATACTTTAATGAAAGGGATGACCTGAGGTAAATCAGAAGATGAAAAGCATGCCCTGTATAGGTCAGGATAGAGTAATATTTGTAGAGTAGAGAGTTTAATAGAGTAATATTTGTAGTAGAGAGTTTAATAGTCATATTTGTAGAGTAGAGAGTTTAATAGAGTAACATTTGTAGAGTAGAGAGTTTAATAGAGTAATACTTGATGTTGGTCAGGATAAAGTTATATTTGTAGAGTAGAGAGTTTAATAGAGATATACTTGATGTTGGTCAGGATAAAGTTATATTTGTAGAGTAGAGAGTTTAATAGAGTAATATTTGTAGAGTAGAGAGTTTAATAGTCATATTTGTAGAGTAGAGAGTTCAATAGAGTCATATTTGTAGTAGAGAGTTTAATAGTCATATTTGTAGAGTAGAGAGTTTAATAGAGTAACATTTGTAGAGTAGAGAGTTTAATAGAGTAATATTGGATGTTGGTCAAGGAGGCGTTTGAGCAGATGATAGAGCCGTATCGGCTGTGTATGTCTGTGTGTGTGTGTGTGTGTGTGTGTTTGTGTGTGTGTGTGTGTGTGTGTGTGTTTGTGTGTGTGTGTGTTTGTGTGTGTGTGTGTTTGTGTGTGAGATGTGTGTGTGTGTCCTTACCATACGGACGTGTCCACAGACCATGAGCCCCACGTTCTTGGTGAAGGAGTGCACCAGGTTGATAAGCGCTGGGCGTGAGTTGGGGTACCCCGTCATCACCAGGCACTGGGGCCTGTGCACAGCAGCAACATCAGCTAACATCATTGGCTGTTCTCACCAAACACTGTCATCACAGCAGCAACATCAGCTAACATCATTGGCTGTTCTCACCAAACACTCTCATCACAGCAGCAACATCAGCTAACATCATTGGCTGTTCTCACCAAACACTCTCATCACAGCAGCAACATCAGCTAACATCATTGGCTGTTCTCACCAAACACTCTCATTACAACAGCAACATCAGCTAACATCATTGGCTGTTCTCACCAAACACTCTCATTACCTTTAGGGTTTTTTAAGTGTAATGTTTTTACAATTATTGTCAGCAAATGATTGAAATGATCCCTGGTCAATATGAAATTAAAACAGATGAGCTCTGTTCCTCTGAGGGCCGGAAAGTACCGGAAGTTCTTGATGTGGTCCTCCACTCCCGTGAGGTGCAGGCAGTGGGACAGAGCCTGGTTGTACATCCGCGCTTGAGTAGAGGAGCCCCAGTTCACATCTGGAAGGTTAGAAATCAAATTAAAATAGTCATCAACACCCCAGGTTCATCACATATACAGTATGTGGTGTCTACATAGTATATCACAGTTTAAAATATTAAAATTATTTATTATTTATTTATCTAAATTATTATTATAATACATATAAAGTTAAACATATATTTTTCACCATTAACACTGTAATTTTGTAATTTACACTGACCAGACACCTACTGTAAGGTAGCAGTATAGAATAAGCCTAGGACCAGTCACACTATAGAATAAGCCTGGGACCAGTCACACTTTGTCATTATATCCCCTAATTATACAACACTTAATGGTCTACAGCTCAGTGTGTAGGAGGCCAACCCAGTCTTGTAGGTGCAGGTAAGGGAATAGGTGCCACTGACAGACTCAGGGAGGTGGGGAGGCAGGGGGGGGGGACTATTGACGGATTTTAACACTACTTGGCACACATTTTCTGTGAGCACCAGAGAAAGAGAGAGAGAGAGAGAGAGAGAGAGAGAGAGAGAGAGAGAGAGAGAGAGAGAGAAAGAGAGAGAGAGAGAGAGAGAGAGAGAGAGAGAGAGAGAGAGAGAGAGAGAGAGAGAGAGAGCGTGTGTGCACCAGTTACAAGGGCTGCCATTGTTGGCTTCTGGTGATAGCTAGCTTGCTAACTCACGAAGGCTTAAAACCTAAGGATATAGGAAACTTTTCCAAAAAACAAAACAAAGTGCAGGCAAGGCTAGAGGAGGTGGAGGAAGAGTTATCTCCTGTTGCTGACCATTTGGGGAAAGAGCAAGTCCTGAGTCCTGAGTTTGCCACTGATAGGTGCCATACTTTTAGCTGCACGAGAGCACATATGAACCCAGCTGATCCAACCACAGGACTGGTTACCTGGTTTCTTGTAGCCGACATAGATGTAGAGAGCCATGACGATGACATTGGTCACAAGGGCAGCCCACCAGTTGATGACGAACATGACCACAAAGCACAGGATGGCCCCCGCCAGGGACACCCACTTATTATAGTACTTGAAACTCGGACGCCAGCCTGGAGGTTGGAGGGGACACAATACCACAGACGACACCCTCAGTTTACTAAACTTCATCATTTGTAGGATATTAAAAGCATGTTTTGAAGTTGCTTAAACCTAATGAAGTACCAGTGAGCAGTTCTACTGAGCTATACAGTAAATCATTTTGACCATACCCATAAAACATAACAGTGGAATTCCAAATCGCTGAACTAAATTCCCCTTGGGCTTCCGACAATGAAATACCAACCATTCCGATCAACCACATAAAAGCCGCTCAGCCATGTGAGTGATAATTATTCTGTCTATTTAACAGTGAGGTGAAGCATTTGCCATGTTTATTTTGAACAGCAAAAGGCAGCATCAAGGCACGCCAAGACAACCTCTTTTATTGTCCGCATTAGCCTTTATATCCTCTGCATGTGACCCATGCAGACTGCACAGGATATAATGCTGGCCAGCCATGAAGTGGGACATGAAGTGGGAGCCTCATCCATCACAGAGACCAGTCTCCTAGTGACCCTCATCCATCACAGAGACCAGTCTCCTAGTGACCCTCATCCATCGCAGAGACCAGTCTCCTAGTGACCCTCATCCATCACAGAGACCAGTCTCCTAGGTAGGGGCAATGGGAGGACTATCTGGTTCATTGTGCATTTATACCATAGAGAACCAATGACTGTCATATCTGGTTCATAATCACTGACATACTTTGAATCCATACCATAAGGAACCAATGACTGTCATACCTAGGGAGAGTATTTGTGTGTGAATGTGTGTCTGTGTGTCTGTGTGTGTGTGTGTGTGTGTGTGTGTGTGTGTGTGTGTGTGTGTGTGTGTGTGTGTGTGTGTGTGTGTGTGTGTGTGTGTGTGTGTGTGTGTGTGTGTCTCATCCATGGCAGAGACCAGTCTCCTAGGTAGAGGCAATGGGAGGACTATCTGGTTCATAATCACTGACATAATGTGCATCCATACCATAAGGAACCAATGACTGTCATACCTGTGTGTGTGTGTGTGTGTGTGTGTGTGTGTGTGTGTGTGTGTGTGTGTGTGTGTGTGTGTGTGTGTGTGTGTGTGTGTGTGTGTGTGTGTGTGTGTGTGTGTGTGTGTGTGTGTGTGTCTGTGTGTGTCATACCTGGGGAGTTGGCCAAGGAGGCGTGAAAGACGGAGAAGTTGATGAGGGCATAGGAGGCCAGGAAGAAGTTTGAAATGATGGGAGCGATGATGTTCAACTCACCTACGGGGATAACACAATAAGACAGGTCAAAGACTTAGACTCAAATAATAATAATCACCAATGTGATGAAAAGACTCATAAATGATACATCTAAGACTAAGGGGCTTTCATCTGTCACAGCTGATATGTTTTTTTCAAAAGCTACATTTTGCAAAACCATAATAATCACAAGAATAATATCAGATCAAATGTTTCTTGAACATATATAGTGTATTAGAGAGGTGTGGGCATGTTTTATGTTGCACCATTTACAACATTGGACATTTTATATGAGTTTAATTAGATTACACAGGAGAGTATAGCGAATCACTGCTGTTGGTGTTGCTGTTATAGATAGGTGTAGATAGATAGGTTATAGATAGATAGATAGGTTATAGAAAGATAGATAGGTTATAGATAGGTGTCTGTTTTCTGCTATCCGTCCGGACTTCTATTGTCTGCCATGACTGAAAAATGTATGCTTTTTTGGCCATAGTCTCAAACCGACCAATCAGAATGAAGGCTCAAACCGACCAATCAGAATGAAGGCTCAAACCCGCCAATCAGGATGAAGGCTCAAACCCACCAATCAGAATGAAGGCTCAAACCCACCAATCAGAATTAAGGCTCAAACCCACCAATCAGAATGAAGGCTCAAACCCACCAATCAGAATGAAGGCTCAAACCCGCCAATCAGAATGAAGGCTCAAACCCGCCAATCAGAATGAAGGCTCAAACCCACCAATCAGAATTAAGGCTCAAACCCACCAATCAGAATGAAGGCTCAAACCCACCAATCAGAATGAAGGCTAGTCCAATGAAGAAGGTCAGCAGGTACCCTCTCAGGGGCTCGTTGTTCTTCCCATAACCCTTTGCGAATACCCCGAGGCCTGGGTAGATGTTATCCTTACACAACGCCTACACAGAAACAGAAAAGAATGGAAAGACTCATTATTTCTCATACTTTACATTAATATATAACATCACAGAGTAGAACAGAACTAATATGAAAATATATATTAGAAAAACACAGAGAATAAACATGATTATACATATTGCTGTGTTCGTAGAACTCAGGAAGCAGTCATGAAAACCTGATGAAAGGTTCTCAATCATAATCGGCTTCTTATATGTAACCTGATGAAAGGTTCTCAATCATAATCGGCTTCTTATATGTAACCTGATGAAAGGTTCTCAATCATAATCGGCTTCTTATATGTAACCTGATAAAAGGTTCTCAATCATAATCGGCTTCTTATATGTAACCTGATAAAAGGTTCTCAATCATAATCGGCTTCTTATATGTAACCTGATAAAAGGTTCTCAATCATAATCGGCTTCTTATATGTAACCTGATAAAAGGTTCTCAACCATTATCGGTTTCTGCCCTCTTTGGACAGTGGAAGAGAATGTGTTGTTGAATGATTTACTAAATATAATGTAATAGAACAAACCAATACGAAGAATGAGTTTATGCAGAATTTTCTTGAGTAAAACCTCAGACAGGCCAAGTGTAATTGCCTGGGCTGATGTTTCAACCATTTTTGTATTGATTAATCAGAGAGGAAATCCTATACAGTATTCAGTTTGTATGAAACAGGCGGAGAAAAGAAGACAGAAAACAGTGCGTTATGTCCAAGCTGAGGCTGGGCGGAGCTCACCTGGAACACCTTCGGGGCGCTGACCAGAGAGGCCAGAGCCGAGGACAGAGTGGCCGAGAAGATGCCAGCCGTGATCAGAGGCCCAAAGGCCGACACCATGCTCATCACCTAGCAACAAAGTGTCATAACGCCACATAACACATCTGTCACCTAGCAACAAAGTGTCATAACGCCACATAACACATCTTTTACCCTCCGGGATATTTTAAACCTCATGAAACATATTCAAAACAAATGCTAATTTTACCACAACGGCATTGATTCACTACATTAGCTACATTACAAATACATAGGTAGCCAGTGTTCAAAATAGCATAGCACTATAGGTCAAATATACTATGCAATACAAATATACTATATATATATACATGTAGAAAATGTATTATATATATATATACATACAAACAAATATATGATATAAATATATTATCTCTATATATATATAAAACATTTTCTGTAAATATTCTATAAATATAATAATATATATTATTTATGAATATAAGACATGTTCACCTTTGCAGAGAAAAAACACTCACAATCACACAAATAGACATTCAGGAAATGTATTCATAATGGACGACAACAAAAATATTCCATTATAGTGATTATTAAGATTAGGGTTAGGGTTATATTGCATTATAGTTATCATAAAGATTAGCTCAGTAACTCCATTAACTAACTGCATGTCACTATCATGGCACTCTGAGATTCTTGGCACTCTGAGATTCTTTTGAATGAAGAGTGCATTACAAATAAAATGAATTATTATTATTAAATTATTATCAACTCAATACTTTGTGCTCAGTAACTCCGTTAACTAACTGCATGTCACTATCTCAACTCAATACTTTATTAACTAACTGCATGTCACTATCAACTCAATACTTTGTGCGAACTTGAATGTCGCCCATGTCCTGACTATAACCTTGTGACATCACACGGGTCAAACTTCTGTCACAACTGTGTGAAATGCAAGACATCCAGAGGTGTGGTGTTCTGAGGCTGTGTGTGTGTGTGTGTGTGTGTGTGTGTGTGTGTGTGTGTGTGTGTGTGTGTGGTGTTCTGGGGCGTGACATGAGGAGAACAGCGGCCACCCTGAGGGTGACCATATAACAACAACAACCACACACACACACACACACACACACACACACAAATACTCTCACACACAAGTCATTGCAGAGTCACATATACACATATGCACACACACACACACACACACACACACACATATGCACACACACACACACACACATACACACATACACACATACACATATATGCACACACACATACACATACACACACAAATACTCTCACACACAAGTCAGTGCAGAGCTTCTGTTGTTTTGGGGTATTTTGGGGTGTTTGGGGTATTATGTAAGTGTTGACACACTGTAATGTCTCATGTGTAAGTTGTTTTGGTAAATTTGGTTTATTTGTGTGCCTTTGTTGTTTACCCTGGAATTACCCAGATTTAGAGAGACTGGTGAGGTTGTGAGGAAAGCCATTGGCCTTATCTAGCATTTATAGGAATGATTGGGTACAACAATCCTTCACATACCTGAAAGTCATTTTGAAGGCCAAACTGACAGCCTCCTTCCTTGCAGATGGAGAAGTCGTAGCCCAGAGTGCAGGCAGCGTCGGTGCAGTTCACATTGGGTACTGTGATGCTATCGTTATGGTCGCCGGTGGCTTCTCTGACGATACAGGATCCTGTTGAGAGAGAGCTAGTCAAAATCAGGAAATTCACATCCAGCCTGATGGCATGAGCAGTTATCTGACCCATGATATTTCAGGTGAAAAGCGAAACCTATTCTGTTAGCATTTTTATTTCTAGCATTAGCTTTAGCATTTTCTAATTCTTTTGAACATTTGGCAAAAGCTTTTGCACATTCATGCAAAAAGGTATGTTGAATTGTCTGCTGTTTAGTCTGTTTAGTGTGTGTCTGTGTGTGTGTGTGTGTGTGTGTGTGTGGTGTGTGTGTGTGTGTGTGTGTGTGTGTGTGTAGTGTGTGTGTGTGTGTGTGTGTGTGTGTGTGTGTGTGTGGTGTGTGTGTGTGTGTGTGTGTGTGTGTGTGTGTGTGGTCTGTGTGTGTGTGAATGCATCTACCTGTTGAAATGGCCACAGCAATATAAACCACTCCAGTTATCAGGATGGCCAACAGAGTTCCCTTTGGAATAGCCACCTGTGGATCCTGAGAGAACATACAAACAACAAACAACAACAAGCGATTCATAACCAAGCACAGTTTTGAATAACCTCTACGATCATTGCATTTAATCACGGACTCACTGTTAGGTCTCCTGAGATGTTTGCTCCCGCTAGGATGCCAGTGGCTGCAGGAAAGAAAATAGCAAACGCAGAGAAGAAGTTCTCCTCGTCTCGGAAATCAGGGCCCATGTTTTCCATCATGATCGCAGCTTTAGAGGAAGAATAACACCTTTAGAACACATTTAGAACCTTTAGAACACCCTTAGAACACCCTTAGAACCTTTTAGAACACCTTTTATAGAATCAGGTTGTTTCCAGGAAGTTCATTTTTAAAAATGTTTAAGAAAAACTATGCAACAGGTGACAACTGTGCTGTTTGTTTTTACAGTTTCTCTCAGTCCCTTTGGTACATTTGTTGGAACATTTTCAGTTTCATTTCTCCTAACACAGCACGAGAAAATGGATTACCTGCAAAAGCCTGTAACTCGCTGAAAATGCTTATTTTATAACTCAAAAGTAAATCATCACATCATCAATAACGTCAATACCACCAAAAAGTATTTTTGTCATTATTTGTAAGCAAGACAGTCAAAATATTAGGCAGGTTGTAAATATAAAATTGTATCCTTGAAGTGTTTTCTTTACCCATCCCCACCACGCTGTCATGCATTCATTCTACCCTGCCCACAATACATCTACATTTGTAAACTAAATAATTACCACCATTGACATGGTTTTCTGTTTCATTGCTCTACATAGCCTTCTAATGGTAACCTTACGAGCACACTGTGTACCCACTCCTTTTTCTATCTGTTCCTCTTTACCCGGCTATTTCCAAGCAGATGGGCCCCCCCTCTCTACCCGGCTGACTCCAAGCAGATGGGCCCCCCCTCTCTACCCGGCTGTCCAAGCAGATGGGCCCCCACCCCCTTCTGAGCCAAAGGTTTCTTCCTGTTAACAGGGAGTTTTCTCTTGCCCTGGTCGCCTTTGTACTACAGGGGTTCAGGCCCTGGGCTCTCTGTAAAGCACCTTGAGACAATTGTATTGTTTTAGCACTATATATTCATACAATTCTGATCTGAGAAATGGACCAAAGTGACTGAGAAAAAACTGTAATTTTACCAGGTTCCTTGACTAAGACATGTGGAGCAATTTAGACAAGGACCGTATCATACCACTGTAACCAAAGAACCCCATTGGTTCTTTTGATTCCGTACGAATGAAAGTTCCGATGAAATAGTTGAAGATGGCTGCCGCCAGAACCACCATCAGGACAATTTGAGCCTGAGGAAGCAGAAGTCAATCTGTTGTCAACTCAATTCATTTGTTGTGTTACATGTGTTCTATTAGCGTGAAGGGGAATCTGGGGAGGACATACTGAACAAATCACTGAACAAACATACTGCACATATCACTGAAAAACTCAAACGCAACGTACTTTACTGCACATATCACTGAAAAACTCAAATGCAACGTACTTTACTGTACATATCACTGAACAAACTCAAGCAGAGCGTACCTTACTGCACATACATTTACATTTAGTCATTTAGCAGACGCTTTTATCCAAAGCGACTTACATATGTGCGACTTACAATGTATACACATTTTACACTGATGGCACACTGCACATCAGGAGCAATTAGGGGTTCAGTGTCTTGCTCAAGGACGCTTCAACAGGGAATCGAACTAGCAACCTTCTGTTTACTAAACGACTTCTTTACCTCCTGTACCACTGTCGCTGAACAAACTCAAACAGAGCGTACCTTACTGCACATATCACTAAACAAACTCAAACGGAGCGTACCTTGGCCTCCCACTCCATTCCCGCCACCGATATGCCGAGGAGAAGAATAACGGTGAGGGTGCCAACGATGCGGATGTCATTGATCTCATCAGTCATGAGGGCATCAACACTCTGGCAAACAAGACCACACATTTGTTTGTTGAACAAAAATTGAATGCCCTACCAGTCCATTTCATCCATTCACCCACATACTGACACAGATAATATGCTGCATGCTACTGTGAATTACTGATATTACAGTACTTGTTGCTGCTTGTGTGAACAAGAGTTACTTACATCAGGAATAACAGTTACTAACATCAGGAATAAGAGTTACTAACATCAGGAATAAGCGTTACTTACATCAGGAACAAGAGTTACTAACATCGGGAATAAGAGTTACTAACATCAGGAATAAGAGTTACTTACATCAAGAAGCTCTACAACAGTTTCAGCAAAGCCAACAACATACATTGCCACGGCAACTGCATTGGCAAAGGCAAAGATGAGCCCAATGGATCCGCCAAACTCCGGCCCCAGGCTCCGGGATATCAAGTAGTACGCTCCCCCTTTCAAGAGATCATTCGTGTCAAATATGAGAAATAGTTTGAGTTAGCAGAAACTTTATTTATTGTAGTTATTGTGTACTTTGATATGTAAAGTTTGTTTAGCTAGAAGCCTTGCTAGGAGCATCCCGTTCCAATAGTTTTTCAAAATACAACGGTGTTTTCAAGGGAAGACGTGAAACAGTGAACAGCATGGTTACCTCCTCGCACAAAGCCGTTGGTTGCTATGGCAGAGGTAGAGAGGCCGGTGATGGTGGTCACAACTACAGCCATCATAATAACCGCACAAGAGAGAGCTGAGGGAGAAAGTCAAATCTCATTTATATCAGAACAATATCAAGTTTACAATACTTCAATTAATCATTCAATGAATCAATTAATCATTCAATGAAATTCTATCCATCTGTCTGTCTGTCTGTCTGTCTGTCTGTCTGTCTGTCTGTCAGTTCTCTCAGTTAGGATTTTTCTTCTGTATGGACATAATTGATTCGGATCAAATGAATGGCTTGCCATACCAATCTTCTGTATGGACATAATTGATTCGGATCAAATGAATGGCTTGCCATACCAAGCTTCTGTATGGATATAATTGATTCGGATCAAATGAATGGCTTGCCATACCAATCTTCTGTATGGACATAATTGATACGGATCAAATTAATGGCTTGCCATACCAATCCCGGCCTGACCCACGATCCATGACATGCGGATGAAGAGCATGACCCCCAGATGTTCAGCATACATCGTATCTGTGAAGATGAAAAGGATATAACTGAAATGTTTTATATATTCACATCGTATCTGTAAAGATGAAAAGAAAATAACTGAAATGTTTCATGTATTCACATCGTATCTGTAAAAATGAAAAGAAAATAACTGAAATGTTTCATGTATTCACACCAACTGTAGCCTGAAGGGGTTATGACTCCATATCTAGTAATGCCTACTATGAACTGCACATGCATGATGACAGAGTTAAAACAAATATTCTGTCTATAAACATTTGTAACAACTACGTATTATGATAACTCGTGGACATTGAAAGACATTCTGCTTTTATGTATTCTATTTACCAGTTTAAAAACAGCTCTGATATTCTACCATGATCCCTGAATACATTTGCACACTGGACAATGGCCTGAGAGTGGCTAGTCAACTCAGTTTTACTTTTGCAAATTTGTTGTTGTTGTTGTTTTTAAAGAGGTAAATACAATATCTAATAGCAGAATGTCTTCCAAAGTCCACGAGTTATGATAATACGTAGTTGTTGCAAATGTTTATAGACAGAATATCTGTAATAATCTTGTGCACTGGCGGGATGGGGGAACGTCGTTCAGCACTGACCAGTACTCCTTTGATCCAGCCGAACTTGACGGCCGTTCCCTTGGACTCCGGCTTCTCCCTCGCCGGCACCACCTCCATGCCGCTGAACTCCTCCCCATTGGTGAAGATATCCTCAAAGGGTTCCTGTGGAGGGTTCACACAAGTTCATATCAAAGATCTCCATTCTCTGTACGAGTTTTATAATAATAATAATAATAATAATAATAATAATGTATGTTTTATCTGTAAAAACCTCTTTTGGAGCCCGGAACATTAAACATTCACACAAATGTTTATGATGAACATTTTCATGTTCAAAGTACTCTGAACTCTCAATCAATTTTGTGCAAAATCACTGGTGTTCTACCAACTTATTCAAATATGAGAAAAGCTTGATGGATGCTTAGGATCCATTTTGAATATGAAGTTAATGAGCTTTCTGGACAAACACATCACACATAAATCTTGATTCTGGAGCTCTTTGCAAGAGCAGATTGTCTCTGCTGAATAGAACATTGAGGCACTCATACTTAACCTCCACATACACAGCATATAGAAGTGACGTACGGTTACTTAACGTAACCCTGGTTCTCTAATAACATGAGTGAGGTATCTCACTAAGGGAAACACTTTTGGCATGACCAACCACGGAAGCACCAATCACACCATATCTGTCTAGAGAGACCCTATCACAGCCCAGGGGGCGGAGCCCTAACACCCCCCTTATATCTGACTGCCCAACCCTCCTGCCTCATTCTCCGGTGTGGTGAGATAATTGTACGTTCTCCTTCAAACATTCGCTCGGTATCTCACTAAGGGAACGTTATGGTCAGATCCTGTATGCCTTCTGAAGCCGTAAATCCAGAGTGACGCGTCGAGAAACCCTGAAGGGTCCAAATCATTCGTCTCAGTGGCCTCATATGCTAACTTAATAGCCTCCACCAGCCAGTGGCCTCATATGCTAACTTAATAGCCTCCATTAGCTAGTGCCCCCCCAGCTCTCAGTAAGGTAGTCATCACCTCAGGTGTGAGGGCCTGGGT
The DNA here is from genome assembly GCF_900700415.2 of Clupea harengus. Classification (NCBI taxonomy): domain Eukaryota; kingdom Metazoa; phylum Chordata; class Actinopteri; order Clupeiformes; family Clupeidae; genus Clupea; species Clupea harengus. The sequence continues at coordinate 28,956,369 of NC_045158.1, read as the reverse complement.
CTCAGCAAGGTAGTCATCACCTCAGGTAGGAGGGCCTGGCTCTCAGTCATCGCCTCAGGTAGGAGGGCCTGGCTCTCAGTAAGGTGGTCATCACCTCAGGTGTGAGGGCCTGGGTCTCAGTCATCGCCTCAGGTGTGAGGGCCTGGCTCTCAGTAAGGTAGTCATCACCTCAGGTAGTTGTTTGAAATAGGGTGAAGAGTTTCTATGTCCCATTAGTAATGAGCTAACGAAATCCAGTCAACATTGACCATTCAGACAAGAATGTATTAGCTGCTTAATTTTGATCTGCCACCCGCTAACCACCATGAGCAAGCCAAATAGGACTGTCTAGAGCTAGGCCCTCCTAGTGGCCAACTTGCCTTAAAACAATCAAGGAACTGAAGGCAATTGCTCAATAATGAAATGAATGAACAGCCGTTTAATGTATATATTTGTCAAGTACAAAAGTTGTAATTCAAAGTAGACTTGTTGTGCCATGTAGAAAAGTTTTGTCATTCATGGAGAGAACGTCTTCTTTCCCATTCAGACTCTTGTCAATGTGTCTTGTCAAATGAGAACGTTACTGGGTAATGGACCCTCTCCAAGCTGCACACAACAGAAACCCTCTAACTCTTTGTGCTCATGTTTTTCTAAGTGACGTTTTAGATCCTGGGGGTGCTGTATGGATATTAACTGTAATGTTTTAATTGTACCCTTAATGCATGCAGCACAAAGCACGTCTACACGCAGTCCCGTGGCAGGGCTGAGGTGAGGTCTGTCCGTGACGCGGCACACTGGAGCGCTCTGCGACGGGCGCAGGGAACACAGCGCCATTGTTATCGCAGCGGCCGAGACCCGGCCAGTAGCGTGTGGGTCGCGAGAGAGCCAGCATTGTCCCGGGGACAAGCGTGTGGGTGAGGCGTCTGACATCACACAGCCCATTCAAAGCAGCACAAAGAAATGGAGATTCGGTCTCAGGTGGGAGAGAATGCCTCTCACATGACAGTTAGATCTGTAGTACAAAATTCACGGTGCAAGGGAATGTATTTCCCCCTTTGTTTTAGTAAGGCAGAACTAAGACACCCTTTATAATCTATAAAAGTTTTTATGTCAACAATAAGCAGATGCGTCATTTGATGCGTCATTTTGTTGTTATGAGGGTTGGGGAGTAAGTTACAAGTAACGGAGTTACATAATCAAATTACAAAATAAATGTAAAGGTAACCCATTACTGTTACTGAGAATAAATATGTAATATTACTAATCAAAATGTTGGTAATTACAAATGGGTTACATCCGAATATATTATGTTCAGTAAAAACCTTTACAGCTAAATGCCTACATGTGGAATATAACATTAATTCTGATGTTTTGGATCTGTTCGCTGTCTAGACAGGCTCTGTTCATTTGGCAGTATGCGTCCAAATGGGTTTTCATTTGTTCGCTTGTTTGCACTGCTTCTCGTCTGCCTTTCAAGCTAGGCTAATCGAAAGTATTCAAATATAACATATTATATATATATATATATATATACACACACACACACATTACCTTGATGAAGTTGTTACATTACTTAATACATTTTTAACAGGGCAACAAGTAATATGTAACCTCTTACATCTCAAAAGTAACCTCCCCAACCTTGGTGCCCAAAAGTAAAATCTCTTGCGGTTCATTTTACCTTATCAAGTTCATCGTGCAACTCTGAGAGCGACGGTCGGATTAACTTCTCTCCGAGAGTCGCTTCCGTGTTCCGGTAGAAATCGATGTTGGGGACAGCATCAATGGTGTTGTGTCCAAAAGTCCGCAAGTAATATGTGTTAGAATGGGTGTCAGAAAAGTGCGTTTGACCCGAGGAATAAAGGCTGCCCTCACTCTTAACAGTGTCCCCATTTTGAGCAAAATCAAAAGCTTCGGGGGGATTCGTAGATCCACCAGGATCTAGAAAACCAACCACCCGAAACCTGCCCTTTGCTTCCTCGGCTGCCGCAGGCTTGGGTCCTGAAGGAGTTGCTCCACCGGCGGTTCTGGAAGCGGCTGCTTCATCAGCCACTGCGTCCACCTGGAAGCGGCTCTGACTCTGTCCGGCATCCATTGACTTCAGCACAGGTCTCTTCCCTGTGGACGGTGATGAGGGCGATTCAGACATATCACCAAGTTTTAATTAGGCCTCAAATCTTTAAAGCTTCTCCAATGAAAACAAGAATGACTCAAACAAAACGTGACAACATATTAATGTCCGGACAGAATTTCCAAGAGTCTTGTGCGCATCTTATTCTAGCTGTGTTATACTACTTAAGCACATGCTGTGACTCCATTGTGTAAGCGATCAAATAACATAGACATGACAGACATCAGTTTGTGTCATTGAGATACAGCTGCAGGGAGGGTCTGTGAGAGAGCCTGTGAGAGTGAACTTCGCGTCATTCCTAAAGTGCTCCGCCAATCCCCATCTCACTGATATTGTAGCTGGGAAACTTCAACTCTGGCTTTCTGAGAAACATTGTCAGGTTATCTTACAGATTCTCACTAAGACCTAGCCAAAGTTTACACGAAAAATGCGAAAAAACAAATATATATCAAGGTTCAATCCTGTGATTTAACAACCAGTTATTACCATGATTATTACGGCAAGTCACAGCGAAATGCGGGGCACAAATGTGTAATGCAAGCAATAGATTTATATGTTGAGGCCCGACGCATGTCTGTGTGCAGTCATTATTACGCGGGGTGAGTTGCTAGGTTTTAGCAACCTTACAGTTTGAGAGGTGACAGAAACTTTCTAGAATTCATATACGATTTAATGACGAGGTGCATCACAATGCAAACGTTCAGAAGCTCTCATGGAAAACACTTGATCGTTTGTGCTTCGGGTCCCCTCAAGAGATAAACAATTGTTTTGTGTCTAGGGGGAATGTCATGCTACTGGATTACCATAGAGCACAACGCTGTCTTTATTCGCGATGCTTACGCAGGCTACATGAAAGGGATTCTGAAACATGTCTGAACTCATGTTTATACGACAAAAACTGTAAAACAAATACTTCATTGCGCTTTAGTAACCTAACGGTTTGGGTTTGGATATACAGTAAATTGTTTGCAGAAGTGTAGCTTTTCTACAGAAACTGTCTAATCAACCCCCGGCACCCTTCTGCTCGCAAGTAAAAATGTGATGCTTCATAACCAAAGGCTATTGTCTATGATGTGGATGCTGGACATATCATGTCATCAAACATTTCACTTAGTATAATTAACAAACAGCCATCACAAAGGTCAACATAACAAGCCAAAAAGAAGGAATGGCGAGATATACCAAAGCCATAGGTTCTGTTTCCCAGGAGAGATAATACATGTGTGTTTAAGACCCCTTCTCTAGCGACCTTGGGGTTCTTGGAAAGCACCTTTTGTTTAAATTATCATTTAGGTTTCAGTGCAACCTGTCATCAAGAACCACAATGGTTTCTGCACTTCCTAAGAAGGACAACAGACATTACACAGTTACATAGCTTTAATTGTGTGGTGATTTAAGCTAAATGTGAGCATTTATTACATTTCATCTGAAACGTAATTTTATGATGTATTCATGTATGTGCTGTTATTCAACAAAAGACAGGTTTGTATTTTATTTCGATAACTCGTAACAAGCACCATGAGGTCAACTTCCCATGACGAAGTCAATAAGCTGAAATTGTGACAGATGACAAACAACAGTTATGCCAATTCAATGGATTCATGTGTATGTATTTAAATATTGCAGCCCTCAGCCCTTACCTGTTGATATACGAGTTCTTGAAAAGCAGCAGTTAATCAATACATTTATTTTTAACTAACTCATTACAGGTGACTCCGCATAACAACAGTAAAATTGAATTGTTTTATTATGTTATCCAACGTAAAACGGCATTGTCAACATTCTAGTACAGCTAAACAATTGGTTGCGTAACTATGCTGCGAAAGGGCGCAACAAAAGAGGGAAGTGACGGGTTGGATTGTAAACAAAAATTATTTTTTTAAACAAATGTATAAAGATATGATAGTGTACGATGGATGCAAGTCGGTTTCAGTATTACACAAATGTTTTGGAAGTGAGACGTGGTGAGTGCTCTGTCAGAATCCAAAACCGAGACGAGAGGAAGCATCGTCAACCTTCGCCCGGATGCAGCTCATCAATAATTAGGCGGGCAAACCTAGCGTCCTTTTATGTTATTATAATTTGTTAATAAAAGCATTTTTGTTGTTTCTTAGTCAATTCAAACTCTATGAACTGGATTTACGGTGGTTCCATGACAGATGGTGAAACTGAAGTTATGTCTAGTTATGTCCTACC
>NC_045158.1:28899563-28947063 GCF_900700415.2 Clupea harengus | reverse complement strand
TGTAAGTCAGTTAACCAACGTTAGCTTGCCAAGTTAGCCAAGTTGCATTTCCAGAGTGTAGTTGTTCAAGTTCAAGGAGGTACTGTTCAAGTATGAAAATTGTGACGTGAAAATATAAATAAATCTGCTATATTTGAAATAATTTCAATAGTTTTCATGAGTGAATGTCTATTTTTAAAATGATACAAATCAAGTTTTTAATTTCCCGTATCTACAGCAATACATAGATGCAATACTAAGACGTGCAAGTCTACCTGTACAAGTCCCCAGAAACAAGGTTCACAAACAAGGTAAACTTTTTCATTTTGACTCTGCCATAGCCATGTGTCACAGTAGCATCTCTGTTGTCACTGGTTGTCAAAAAAGATCACAGCGTAGCAGACGGCAGCGCAACCTGGGTAACCTCCGCTCACTTCAACAAACCTCATCTACTGTAACCTCTTTCTCTGTTGGCCTGTGGAACTGTCAGTCTGCAGTCAAGAAAGCTGATTTCATCTCAGGTTATGCCAACCACCTCTCCCTAGGGCTCTTAGCTCTCACGGAGACATGGATCACACCTGAAGACAATGCTACCCCGGCAGCACTCTCCACCAACTATGCCTTCTCCCATACTCCCCGGCCATCTGGTCGTGGAGGTGGGACGGGGCTGCTGATTTCAGAAAACTGGAAATTCACTCCACTGCTGCCTTCAAACAGGTATGCCTCCTTTGAATATCATGCAATTATGGTAACTGCTCCTGTTAAAACTTATGTGATTGTTATCTACCGTCCACCAGGACAACAGGGTGATTTCGTCCATGAGCTGGACACCCTGCTGTCATCCATCCCTGAGCAGGAGTGTCCAACACTCATCCTTGGCGACATGAACATCCACCTAGACAATCCCAACTCAGCTGACTTTCGAACCCTGGTTCACTCGTTCGACCTACAACAGGTCCCCACTCCTCCAACTCACAAAGCAGGAAAAGAGCTTGACCTCATCCTTGCTCGGAACTGCACCACGGACAACCTAACGGTAACCCCTCTGCATTGCTCGGACCACTTCTTCATTCGCTTCGATGTTCGGCTCATTGAGCAACCCTCTGTCCCCCCTCCGATGGTCTCGTTCCGGCGCAACCTCCGCAACCTCTCTCCCACCCACTTTTCCTCTCTGGTTTCTTCTGCTCTTCCACCTTTATCCACTTTCTCCTCACTAGGTGTCAATGATGCCACAGAAGCTCTCTGCTCCACTCTGAGCTCATGCTTGAACAGCTTGTGTCCACTTTCCACCAGACCTGCTCGATCTACCCAGTCTCATTCGTGGCTGAGTGATACCCTCCGAACGCAGCGCTCCAATCTCAGAGCGGCTGAGAGAAAGTGGCACAAATCTGCCGCACTGGACGATCTTGCAAGCTACCAGACACTGCTGGCTTCCTTCTCATCCAGCATCACTGCTGCTAAGAAGATTTTTTCAATGACAAAATCAACGGTGCAACTGACGCTCGGAAACTATTCTCCACCTTCAAAACTCTGCTCTACCCTCCTCCTCCCCCCCCCAGCTACTAACCTCACTGCTGATAACTTTGCTTCCTTTTTCACAGAGAAAGTGGCAACCATCGGGAAACAGTTCGACCAACTGTCCCCCTCCCCTAAGGGCGCAACCGTCAATAGCTCATCTTTTCCTTCTTTCATCCCTCTCAGCGAGAGTGAGGTCTCTAAAATCCTAACAGGTAGCCGTCCAACTACATGCCCGCTGGACCCCATCCCATCCAACATCCTTCAAGCCATATCGCCTGCCGTCTTACCGGCAATAACACAGGTGATTAATGCTTCATTTAATTCTGGAACATTCCCTTCTCTTTTCAAAGTGGCTCGGGTAACGCCGCTGCTCAAGAAGCCGTCTCTCGATCCCACTTAGGTGGAAAACTATCGACCGGTCTCACTTCTCACGCTCCTATCTAAAACCATTGAGAGGGCAGCTTCCAAACAGGTCACCGAGTTCCTGTCAAAGAACAATCTCCTCGATCCGAACCAGTCTGGATTCAAAAGCGGTCACTCCACCGAAACAGCCCTGTTGTCTGTAACGGAGGCCTTAAAAACAGCTAGAGCAGCAGCTCAATCCTCGGCTCTCGTCCTGCTTGACTTATCAGCTGCGTTTGATACAGTCAACCACCGCATCCTTCTGTCCATACTGTCAAGTATGGGCATTTCTGGCAATGCGCACTCCTGGTTTGAATCCTACCTCACTGGGCGCTCGTTCAACGTGTCATGGCAAGGTCAGCTGTCTGTACCTCACCGCCTCACCACTGGGGTGCCCCAAGGCTCGGTGATGGGACCACTTCTCTTTGCCATTTACACCACCTCGTTGGGCCCTATCATCCGCTCGCATGGTTTTTCCTACCACTGTTATGCCGATGATACTCAACTGTTTCTGTCTTTCCCTCCTGAGGACACCACGGTCTCGGCGCGGATCTCGGACTGTCTCGCTGATATATCCACATGGATGAAAAATCACCACCTTCAGCTGAACCTGGCCAAAACGGAACTGATGGTCTTCCCAGCCAAACAGGTCATCCACCACAACATCAAGATCAATACTGACTCTTTATCTCTTGCTCCATCCAAAACAGCAAGAAACCTCGGGGTCATTATTGATGACCAACTGACCTTCACCGCCCACATCGCCTCTGTCTCCAGGTCGTGCCGCTTTGCGCTATACAACATCCGCAAAATCAGGCCGTACCTAACCCAGTATGCCACCCAGCTGCTGGTGCAAACCTTGGTGAGCTCCCGCCTTGACTACTGCAACGCCCTTCTAACGGGCCTGCCGGCTTGCGTGGTGAAACCACTACAGATGATCCAGAACGCGGCGGCGCGTCTGGTGTTCAACCAACCGAAAAGGGCACACGTCACCCCGCTACTCATCGAGCTCCACTGGCTGCCAGTAGCTGCTCGCATTAAGATCAAGTCACTTATGCTTGCCTACAGAGTGCTTACTGGTTCTGCTCCCACCTACCTAAATGCTCTTGTAAGGGCAAATGTTACACCCAGGACACTGCGCTCGTCTAGTGAGCGTCGTTTGGCACTGCCGTCCGTGCAAGCACGGCAATCCAGACTATTTTCATTTGTAGTTCCACGTTGGTGGAACGAACTGCCTAGTACTACCAGAGCAGGGGCGTCCCTCTCTACCTTCAAGAAGCTTTTGAAGACCCAACTCTTCAGAGAGCACCTCCCCTCCTAACTGGCACCTGACTAGCGCTTAACTTGCACTTCAGCAGTTACATTCCTGCACTTCTTTTTCCTTTTTTTCTAGGTCGTTGTTTTTCTAATTCTCATGTAAAGTAGTATTTATTGTTACACCATGCTTTTTATTGCTCTTAGCTTGACTGTTCTCTCCCTTGTACGTCACTTTGGACAAAAGCGTCTGCTAAATGACTAAATGTAAATGTAAATGTAAATACCCTATCATAATAACAGATTCATTCTAGTACAGGAGATACTTTTCAATAATTAAAAGTCTGTCTCGTTGTTTGTGTGACAATGACAATAAAGTACTTTAAACTTTGATAATTCTGTGGAAGCAAAAAACAGTCTCACCAGTTCAATGTTAAGCATCATAAATGAGTCATGTGCTTAGGCTACATAGATAGACAATTACAGGTAGCCTAGAATAATGGTAGGCCTACATTACTTAAAAACAAACACAAAAAAACATGTGTTCTTGTGGTGGTCTCTTAAAAGACACTAATGAAATGTCTTTTTCCCACATTAACTTCACATATTCTTTATCAACAAATATGTCAACTGGTAGTGTGTCACAGAACTTGTTATTTTTTAGATTATTCAGATCTCCCTCCCTCACCTTGACATTGCTTGGATTTCATTACATTTTTTACTGAAATTGTATTTGAATCTTTTTGTTTGTTTGTTTGTTTCTTAAATCACGTTTGGTATAGTAATACCTAAAAAACAATTCCAAAGATCCTGGAGTCTATGGGCCTGATCTGTATGTTCATAGTTCCAGCTGATTTTCACACAGAATATAGGAATACAATGCATTCACTTGCCTCAATGGCCTTAACATTTTCTATGCTGGAAAAACCTACACCTGTCACCCATCCGTGCAGACCAGTCACTTATCAGCCAAACACAGAGGTTAGGCCTACTGGGAAGCTTGTGCATGACGTCAACAAAGTTCTTATCACTGATATTGGTTCTTATTATCTGGCAAAAGGTTGTTATCTTTACTACTCTTCATTTCAGCCACTTTGTGATTAGTTTTAAGAAGAAAACTCTTTGTTTGACATTCCCCTTGCGATTTACAAGAACAAGGGTAAGATAAACTGCTTTTATGAATAAGGGCCCAGTCAGTGTCCCCGTTTTTCGATTACAAAGACAAAAACATGACATGTTTTGGAGGTGTTAACGTGTCTGAACTGAAAATGTCCCCGGATTTTGTCTCAGAAATCTGGTCACCTTACTTCACACGCCTCTGGAGACAGTCATGGTGAAAGAACAGGCTAGTCTTGTGTAGCTAGGCTACATTAACACAGGCTAGTCTTGTGTAGCTAGGCTACATTAACTTCACACGTCTCTGGAGACAGTCATGGTGAAAGAACAGGCTAGTCTTGTGTAGCTAGGCAGCTCCCATGACGCGCACTACGCGCTGTGCGTAGGGCACCAACTCCTGTGGGGGCACCAAAAAATAGGCAACTGAAAAATCATCATAGTTATAATAATTATAATGCCGATATTATTTTAGTATAGAAATATTAGGGACCTTTTAGGCATGTTTATCACAAAAGAGGCAGAACAAGAGATATTTTTAATTGCTTAAAAAAAGTTACGCAGGTGCCGCCCCCCTAGCTATCATTTCATGCAAACGGAAATCTTCCATTTAAATCGTTTGTTATTAAAAGTTTCCTTAGCTAGCTAACCATAGCCTTAGCTAGATAACCATAGCAACCAGGAATCACAACTTTAGCTGCAAAGTTATGGATCTGACAAGAGGTAAATAGCGCCCCCCCTTGACCCATCTAAAACAATGTTAAAACTGTGGCCAGGCAGTGAACTGCAACCAGTCTGAGTTACATAGGACGTTGAGACAGAGGCCCTGTTCGAAATGGGTTAAAATGCTGTTTAACGAATGACGTTCTGACTCTGATCGGAGCGCGGGCCAAAAAAAATCGAGCGCGGGCCCCAAATTGGGCAGCCTTGGTCTAATGCTATTTCAAGAAAACAACATGAAATTTGAGAGAAACTTGTAATAATTGTCGTGACTATTACTATGAACAATACATCCAAGCAAGTACAGTAGTGGTTTGCCAAAATTACACTGAAATTAATAGGTTCATGGTATGGCTAATGAAACCTTGCGATTTCCATTATTGTTGGTCAGCTCAGCTGTTGGCGCGCGCGCACACCTGGAAGAAAGTGTCCCTTATTTGGGGTTGAGGAAGTTGTTCTTTTTCGTTTTAATAAAATGTTAAACTGGCAGAAACAAACGTTCATAAAGGAGTTATGCTTAGGGCACCAAAATGGCTAGCAGCGGCACTGTAGCTAGGTGTACATTAACACAGGCTAGTCTTGTGTAGCTAGGTGTACATTAATTTCACACGTCTATGGAGACAGTCATGGTGAAAGAACAGGCTAGTCTTGTGTAGCTGGGTGTACATTAACTTCACAGAACAGGATAGTCTTGTGTAGCTAGGTGTACATTAACTTCACATGTCTTTGCCATTCTAGGGATAAAATATCGCCACACGGAGGATGTGTTATGCCTATTCACAAATGACTTGGACGAGCCTGGGATGATTTACATTGATGATCTACTCTGAGGTAAAAACAGCTAATTTCGCCAAAGGGTGACCAGTCTGCAGCACTGACAAGAACACAACATTTATTAATTAATTCATTCATTAATTTGATCCAAAGTGACTTACAAGTGAGGTACAACACTCAAGCTACTGAGACAGAGGGCTATTTAAGTGTATGCATGTGGTTAAATACAAACAAACATTTATAAATACAAGCATTTCTTTGTTTACACTTCAATGAGGGTTTTCATCCAGCAGATTATATTGATCAGATTGGACGAACATTTTACGCTCTTCATCCAGCAGATTATATTGATCAGATTGGACGAACTTCTTACCAATTTGATCAATGCGGAGCTCCTGTTCCTTCTTCTTATCTTCCAGGGTTTCAATCTGGAACAGTAGATCACTACAGTAGCTTTCATATCTGAGGAACTGGTGCTCACTCTGGTAATATTCCCAATGGACAATGTCATAGTCATACTGGAGGGATAACCTAGCGGCCGTTAGTGTGGCGTTATTATCTCTCAGCAGCTCCAGCTCTCTTCTCATTCCGGTGATGTTGAAAGATGACTGGTTCTCATTCGTGCCATTCTCTGCTCAAGAGACGAACAGAAGTGAAGGTAACATTATCAGAATCAGAATCAGAATCAGAATCATCTTTATTGGCCAAGTACATTTCCACATACAAGGAATTTGTCCTGGGTTTAATTGCTCTCAATGTACTTAAACTGAAAAATATGCATGCAACAGTTTAGGATAATAAATAAATATAATATATAATATAATAATAAAATATAATAATCTGTCAACTGTTCATTTGTCATATCGCCAAAATTGCTGTGGACGAGAGTCATTTGTTGTATCACTGTGTCTGTTATTTGTTTCATTACAACTGTTAAAGGTGAGGTCCGCGTTTCTCATCCTATACACCTTCAGTCAAAATCCTCTAGCTGTCTGTTATTGAAAGTGGATCCTCCACCATGCGATCTGCCTCAACGCAAGCATGCATACTCACTCAGGACAGCATGCATACTCACACACAGGGGCGACAGTGGTACAGGAGGTAAATAAGTCGTTTAGTAAGCAGAAGGTTGCTAGTTCGATTCCCTGTCGAAGCGTCCTTGAGCAAGACACTGAACCCCTAATTGCTCCTGATGTGCAGTGTGCCATCAGTGTAAATGTAAAATGTGTATACATTGTAAGTCGCACATATGTAAGTCGCTTTGGATAAAAGCGTCTGCTAAATGACTAAATGTAAATGTAAATGTACTCACTCAGCACAGCCATGCTTATCACAGCCATCAGGAGAGCAGTATGCATACTCACTCAGGACAGCCATCAGAAGAGCAGCATGCATACTCACTCAGCACAGCCATCAGAAGAGCAGCATGCATACTCACTCAGCACAGCCATCAGGAGAGCAGCATGCATACTCACTCAGCACAGCCATGCTTATCACAGCCATCAGGACACAGCATTCATACTCACTCAGCACAGCCATGCTTATCACAGCCATCAGGAGGGCAGCACAGGCCAACCCCAGAATCCCTGTAGCCAGGCGATATCGATCGGAGGAGCCGTAACTTCTCGCCGTAAATAAAGACACTGCAAAGGAAAACAACTAACTGACAGTAACTGAAGCACACAGACACAACACAACACACACATCACACACAACACAACACATCACACACAACACATAACCTGAATAAGCTCACGAGTTCTGCATTTGAAAAGAGCAGCAAAGTCCCTGTTTATCTATTCATCTCTTTACTTAGCAATTACTGTAGCTTACTGAGTTAGTTATTTAATACATACACTTTCAACACCATCTCTCACATCATGTAGCTTCTCACAAGACTGTACCTGTTATTGACATCCCAGATAGAACCAGACTTTGAATTTGAGTCCCCCAGCCCATCGCTGGGGTGGAGATGAACCATATCTGTGCCAAGGCTGAGCCAGCTTGACTCCTCAATTTTATTTCTATAGCGCTTAAACCGGCTAACCAAGCTCTACAGAGCCAAGTGCCTGAACCCCCCACAATGGCCACAGGGGAAAACTCCCTGTTACAGTTTTTTCCAATCATTTTAACTCTTGTACCAATACCATGTACACATTCCCAAAACACTTACAGTTTTTTCCAATAATTTTAGTTCTTGTACCTATACCATAGATACTTTCCCCAAACACTTAACACAATGGGCTTTACAGACCAAACCTCTGCATATCAGTTCACTTTTGGTGCAAATTGCATTACAACCACACCACAACCAATGCTGCCGTAACTTTAACACTTTAAAAGTTAACTGATATGCAGAGGTGTGTGTCTGTAAAGCCCACTGTGTTAAGTGTTTGGTAAAAGTGTTCATGGTATTGATACAAGAGTTAAAATTATTGGAAAAAACTAATCAGGAAGAAACCTTAAGCAGTATTTCATTTTCAATGTAGGCAATGCGTGGACAGTGGGGATAGGGGGTTAGCCACTGACAGTGCAGGTCTAATGGAGGCTAGCATGAAAGTAAACTTGTTAGCAGACATGATTTTTCACAGAGCACTTGTTAGCATACTCGTCTTTCTGTAGTATGCTTGCAAGTATGGTTGACTTTCTGCAGTGTACTTGTTAGTATAATTGCCTTTCTGCAGTATACTTGTTAAAATACTCGTTTTCCAAAACATATACTTGTTAGCATAGTTACAGGTAGTTACATACTAGTATACTTGTTAGATTACTTGCTTTTTTAGCATGTATACTTATTGTCATAGTCGCCTTACTGCAGTGTACTTTAGCATACTGGACTTTCTGCAGTGTACTTTAGCATACTCGCTTTTCTGTAGTGTACTTTAGCATACTTGCCTTTCTGCAGTGTACTTTAACATACTGGCCTTTCTGCTGTGTTACCATACTTGCCTTTCTCTAGGTCGTCTAAGGTTTGGTCTTCTCCGTTAAAGTCCTCATACCTTCCCCTCTCCTGCAGGCCTGTCTCACCTCCGCTCATCTTTGGGGAAATGTCTGTCTCACCTCCGCTCATCTTTGGGGAAATGTCTGTCTGTCTGTCTGTCTCTTGTCTCACGTTAGGAACTCATCCCATCTGCGGGGCGTACTGGCGTTAGTTGTCACATCCCATAAACAACAGACAGAGATGAAGATATGAAATGTGGATCATTTCCCTCATAAGGAGCAGTGGAAGTGTCTCTAACTGTGCTGTTTCTTTAGGATCACTTACTCTGGATATTGTTACTGTTGGACTGGGGACATTTGATATTTTTTTTAATCTATTGTAATACTTGACAACAAATATCTCATACTTCTTCTTTTAATTTCCTACCAGCTGTACTGAGTGCAAAAGCCACCCGTGGTGTTAAACATTAACATGACGAAGCATGATGACTGGCAGAGATCGGTCTCAAATCACATGATCAATCGCTCTGATCGGTCTCAAATCACATGATCAATCGCTCTGATCGGTCTTAAATCATGTGCTCCGCCTCCTTAAAGGAAGTACAAATACTATTACAATATTAAGAAAAATAATTAAAAAATGAAGAAAAATAAATATTATATATTAAGAGAGATTAATATAAAAAAATGAAGAAAAATAAATATTAAGCCTAGAGATTTCCTCTCTGCACTTCAATCCTCTTTCAAAACAGAGAATCCTATCCTTAGATGACAGCAGTGAGCTGCCTGAAGGTTTTTAAAACTTAAAAGGGAGACCAAAAGAATCCAGTGGTCTTATTAAAATTGTCCACAAAAAAGGGACAATAACCCTTATATCTGTACTTAAACAATTGTTCATTATGTAAAACTTGCTTGACGACTAGAAGCCATATCACTCAGCACAATGTTTTCTATTTTGTACGACTAAAATAAGTGTGAGTGTTCGTGTGTGTGTGTGTATGTGTGTGTGTGTATGTGTGTGCGTGTGTGTGTGTATCTGTGTGTGAGTGTGTGTGTGTGTGTGTGTGTGTACGTGTGTGTGTGTGTGTGTATGTGTGTAGTTCAAAAATAATAATAATAACAATAATAATAAGTGTGTAATTCAAAAATAAGAAATGTTATACCTGTAGGTCGTTTTGACTGCTCCTGGTAAAAAGTTAGCGTGTTCCCAGTTGGCCTTAGAGCACGGACATGTCCTGGAGATATTTCACCCAATCTGCCTGTTCAGGGTTAGTCTGCTCACCCTTACAGACCGAATATGCTCTCTTTCGTCATTCTGTGGGTAGAAATGACCCTTGATCCTCAATCGATATCAGCTCAAACAGGACAGTTGATTCAGACGATGTATCCAATCAGAATGGTGTGTGTGTGTGTGTGTGTGTACGTGTGTGTAAGTGTGTGTGTACATGTATGTGTGGTCTTGCATAGGCAAAGAAGAGGAACACACAGAATGGTGTGTGTGTACATTTAATCCAAAGTTGGGTAACAAAAAAAACAAAAAAACCTACACACAGAGATAATGCAGGCTGGAAAGGATAATGAATGATATTCAGACTTTTTTTTACATTTTCACCTGAGATACTGACTGAACCATCAAACCTTCATATGCTGTGCAGACAATACGAGGATCTGGTCCAGCAGGAACATTACTGGTGGGTGCTTCATCAGCCTTTGCACTGATGACAGCTGCCCTCTGCTGGATGCTTTGAGAAAGTGCACCCTTCAACACAGTGTAAATGTGAACCTATTCAGTAGCATGTCTGTTCTCTACTGGCCAATACAGGTACTGCAGTTTATCCATGTCCCCTGTATCATCACCTTAAGTCGCCATGAGATAACAATAACAGATGTGCCACAGCGATGGCAAACAGCCAATCCATCACTCATATACCTTCAGCATGACCTAGGTGACCACACGAGCCAATCAGCATGACCTAGGTGACCACACGAGCCAATCAATCACTCATATACCTTCAGCATGACCTAGGTGACCACCAGAGCCAATCAGCATGACCTAGGTGACCACAAGAGCCAATCAGCATGACCTAGGTGACCACAAGAGCCAATCAGCATGACCTAGGTGACCACAAGAGCCAATCAGCATGACCTAGTTGACCACAAGAGCCAATCAGCATGACCTAGGTGACCACAAGAGCCAATCAGCATGACCTAGTTGACCACAAGAGCCAATCAGCATGACCTAGGTGACCACAAGAGCCAATCAGCATGACCTAGTTGACCACAAGAGCCAATCAGCATGACCTAGGTGACCACAAGAGCCAATCAGCATGACCTAGGTGACCACAAGAGCCAATCAGCATGACCTAGTTGACCACAAGAGCCAATCAGCATGACCTAGGTGACCACAAGAGCCAATCAGCATGACCTAGTTGACCACAAGACAACTACAAATTCCAGTGTTCCAAATTTCATTGTGTGCAAATAAAATGACAATGAAGGCTTTCAATTTACATTTTTAAATTTCATGGCCTAATTTGTTACAACATTAGTATTACTCAGGCCATCAAGAGGGTCATGCACAGATGGTAAAAGGGGTGACAAATCTATAATCTGAATGTTATGAAGGACATGGGTAAAGTTCACTTCAAACAGCGTTTGTTTAACACAATTCTGAGGAATGAAATCAGGAACTGCAATGCAAGTACAAGAGCACTGTTTTTGGTTTGGTTTGGCTTGGCTTGGTTTGACTTGGCTTGGTTTGGCTTGACTTATATATATTTGTGTTCAATATTCCTGCCTGTTCCTGCACCACAGGCACTGCACTGCGTATGTTTGTTCTTGATAATACCAGAATAGAAACAAGATAATAGATAAAGGAACAAATAGTAGTTCAACTTTGGCCTTCTGGTGCGAGTGACGTTTTTGAACACACGTAATGAGTATAGCAGTGAAGAGAGGACATTTTGTGGAAAACAAATCATTTTATTATGGCGTAAAATGCAATGCTTCCCCCTAACATAGCTACCAAAATGCCATCAAGCTTAGTTTTGCTCATTGCTAAAGCCACACTAGCTATCCAGACTAGCTGTTACTGGCTGAGGCCCTTTGGCACAGATCCACTTTAGCGGGTGCCTGCAGGGGACGTCATTCCAGCTCTTCAGGGGGTTCACTGCGGGATAGGTGGCCACACAGTCCTCATAGCCATAGTCATCATTGGGCTCTCCGTCCATCCAGTAGCTGAACCCAACGCCAAACACACACACACACACACACACACACACACACACACACACACACACACACACACACACAAACACACACACACACACACACACACACACACCATAGTCATCATTGGGCTCTCCGTCCATCCAGTACCTGAACCCAACGCCAAACACACAAACACACACACACACACACACACACACACCATAGTCATCATTGGGCTCTCCGTCCATCCAGTACCTGAACCCAACGCCAAACACACACACACACACACACACACACAAACCAAAACGTCTTCTCCAGATTTTCCAAACCAATAAAATTATGTCATAATACATGTATTGTCCCCCTGAACACCAAAATAAAATCAGTTGTATTATTGTTCAGTAGTAGTAGTGGTTGCAGTAGTAATAGTAAACTTAGCATACTAGTATGTCATGCTAATTACCCTCTGGAAAGCAAAGACCCAGTTGTCCATTTCCATGTTCCTTCTGTGTCTTTATCTCTCAGTCCAATCCAGTATCCAGATCTGTAGCTAAAGCCTTCATCGTGGAGGCCCCGCAGAACCCCTACAATAAATGTCTACAAACACACACACGCACAAGCACACACACAGGGATTTGAGCTCAGGTATGACATTCATAATAACATCGTGTTATTGTAGTATCTAAAAAAAAAAACAGTGAGTCTTTAACTCTTAAACAACAGTCAGTAGTAGTATCTAAAAAAAAAAACAGTGTTGCCAGGAGACTGGATGAGTAGATCTAAAGTTTATTGCCGTCTTCCCGTCCAGCAAAGGAGGTGGAGTAAGCTGTTTCAAAGGCACCTGACTCCTACTATAATTGTGTGTGTGGTAGTTGCTGTTTCTGTAGCCAATCAGGATTAGCTTCACTTTCGGCTTTGTCAACCAGTGAAGTATGACTGCCCCTGAGTTACTTCATGTTTACCAGATTGAAAAATGACTACATTAAGTCACATCACGTATAGTCAAGTCATTTCTGATGTGGGAACCAAATTTTTCTTTTCTTATTTTCTCATCCATTCAAAACAGCTTGGGGGCCTTTTTAGAGTCTCTCTCTTTGCACTGCCACCTCACAGCAAAAAGGTCCTGGGTTAGATTCCCGCATGGGGCGCTGTTGGCTCTGGGGGCAGGTTCTCCCCAGGCCTTCAGTGCTCAGGTGGGCTATCTCCCGGGCCTTTCCTCCACAAAGAACCCCAACATAAAAACATGCAGAAGAACAGATCGCTCTCATGTCCGTCCCTGACCAGGACTGGACCTGAGCACTTGGCTTGGTCCCCGGGCGGCATAAAGGCTGCCCACTGCTCCTGGCTGCCCTTGAGGAAGGACAGCTTGGATGGGTTAAAGGCAGAGGAAGAATTTCACCGGAGACCGCTTCGGGCATGTGTGTGTGTGTGTGTGTGTGTGTGTGTGTGTGTGTTCTGTGTCGCCGCCCATTGCACGTGTGTGTTGTTGTGTGTCATTGTTGTGTGACGACAAATAAACGACTTTCAAGTCGCCTGTGATTATTATACTGTGATTTTTTATCCTTTGTCCTACCTGTGTCTCCAAAGTGTCCACTATGGCCAAGTCGGCGCCGCGTTTGGTGCAGTCCGCCCTGGCCTCGTCCCAGCCCCTGCGCTCAATCTCACTCGAGATGGGAAAGTAGTAACAGGTGTCATTCAGCAGATCCCACCCTGGGGGGCAGCCCCCACAGCTACGCTCTGCAAGGGAAAGAACAGGCTAGTCTTGTGTAGCTAGGCTACATTAACACAGGCTAGTCTTGTGTATTTAGGTGTACATTAACTTCACATGTCTCTGGAGACAGTCATGATGAAAGAACAGGCTAGTCTTATGTAGCTAGGCTACATTAACACAGGCTAGTCTTGTGTAGCTAGGTGTACATTAACTTCACACGCCTCTGGAGACAGTCATGATGAAAGAACAGGCTAGTCTTATGTAGCTAGGCTACATTAACACAGGCTAGTCTTGTGTAGCTAGGTGTACATTAACTTCACACGCCTCTGGAGACAGTCATGGTGAAAGAACAGGCTAGTCTTGTGTAGCTAGGCTACATTAACTTCACGCGTCTCTGGAGACAGTCATGATTAGAAAAAGGATAGTCTTGTGTAGCTAGGTGTACATTAACTTCACACGTCTCTGGAGACAGTCATGGTGAAAGAACAGGCTAGTCTTGTGTAGCTAGGCTACATTAACTTCACAGAACAGGCTAGTCTTGTGTAGCTAGGCTACATTAACTTCACAGAACAGGCTAGTCTTGTGTAGCTAGGCTACATTAACACAGGCTAGTCTTGTGTAGCTAGGTGTACATTAACTTCACACGTCTCTGGAGACAGTCATGGTGAAATGTGGACCAAATATGGGTGGGAATGATGATGGCCAAACCAATCCAAAACGTATCCTAAAAGTACAGGAACGCGTGCATGTGGGCGACGGATCTCCCAAAGGCCCAAAGGTTGTGTTTGTGCTCAGTGTTCTAGACCACAGTTTCAACAAGGTGTCTCCAGACTGTGTGAACTCTTCGTCACGTAGCACCGACTGCCGAGATGACCTCTGGCTCTGTGAGACTAGCAAGACGGGGAACCTGTCAGGGTAGCATGTCCTCCTACTGTTACCACTCTCCTGCCCTTAAGATATACATTTATTCAATTAGCAGATGATTCTATCCATAGCTACTCACAGTATACAGGTATACATTTAAACAGTAGGTGTTTTTCTTGGGTATCTAACCCATGGTATTGTAAGCACCTTGCTATACCAGTTGAGTTACAAGACGGGGGTGCAAAAGGGGACAAAGATGTGAATCCCTCCCCCCTCAGGGAAATATCAGGGGGGTGAGCCAATCAGAGGCAGAGTAAGGCAGGTCATGTCTTTGTCATTCTAGGGATAAAATATCGCCACGCGGGGGATGTGTTATGCCTACTCACAAATGACTTGGACGAGCCTGGGACGATTTACATTGATGATCTACTCTGAGGTAAAAACAGCTAATTTCGCCAAAGGGTGACAAGTCTGCATCACTGACAAGAACACAACATTTATTAATTCATTAATTCGATTCCGATTCCATAACGATTCTTGCTTATCGATTCGATTCCTTATCGATTCTCCTATCGATTCTTTTGGGCAAGGAAAAAAAAAATATACATGTTTTAAATAACCAAAAACAAACCTAAGAATAGGTGAAAAACTCTCAAAGTAGGGTCCAGAGACCTATAGCCTAGGGATCCTTTTCCTTGATGGGGTGCTAGGGGGTCCCAACAAAGAAAAAAAGTATTTGTTTTGACTATAATTCCAACCATAAGTAACAGAATGTGTGACTGATTTGGTAATGGGTTTCATACAATTTTTGTAATAAAACATCTAAACTCAAAAATCAGATGGGGGAGCCTGGAAAATAATCTTATCAAATAGGGATCCCTCCCTGGACTAATTTGTGGCAGTTTAGGGGTCCTTGATATACCAGAGTTTGAGAACCGCTGTGCTAAATAATATTTTAACTTGCCAACTACAGTGCTGTTTTTTTTTTTTAAGTGTATTCTCCTTAAACTAACATAAAACTGACAAACAAATAGTGAAAGCTGGTTTACACAATGAAACAAATGGCACTAACACAATAGACTGTTAGAGTTTACCTTCGATATTAACAGCTGAAGCGCTAACGTTAGCCACGCTGCTGTTGCTTGGTTGAGATTCAGTAACATTATCGTCACTCCGTAGCGCTCAAAAACGTGACATTCCTGCAAAGTAATTGCATGCAGTATGGACAAATGTTTCGGCGTAATGGTAGTTTTTCCCCCCTTTGACGAAAGAGACGTTTTGCAAGCATTGCAAGTGGCCCTATGGTCATATTCAAGCTACTGAGACAGAGGGCTCTTTAAGTGTATGCATGTGTGTAAATACAAACAAACATTTATAAATACAAGCATTTCTTTGTTTACATTTCCATTAGGGTTTTCATCCAGCAGATTATATTATTCAGATTGGACGAACATTTTATGCTCTTCATCCAGCAGATTATATTGATGAGATTGGACAAACTTCTTACCAATTTGATCAATGCGGAGCTTCTGTTCCTTCGTCTTATCTTCCAGGGTTTCGATACGTGACGGTAGACTATCACAGGAGTAATCTTGTCGTCTTAGCCATGATTGGTGATTGTCCATCTCGGCTTTGTCTAATTGATCCTGGAGGGACACCATAGCGGCCGTTAGTGTGGCGTTATTATCTCTCAACAGCTCCAGCTCTCTTCTCATTCCGGTGATATTGAAAGATGACTGGTTCTCATTCGTGCCATTCTCTGCTCAAGAGACAAACAGAAGTGAAGGTAACATTATTTGTCATATCGCCAAAATTGCTGTGGACAAGAGTCATTTGTTGTATCACTGTGTCAAAGACTTAAACCACCCCACACTTACCTGAAGACTTATCCCAAATAAGTGCACATATTGTGCTTTTTGACTAAAACTAGCAAGATAATGAGCTAAAAGTAAACAGCCTCACCTTGCAAACACCAACAACAGCACAGTTGGTATTGACAGAAGCTAACTAGCTTGCTTATGGGCATATTTGGCAATGTGTTTTTTTGGTATATGCTGTGCTATAAAAGCTGTGTTTGACATTTTCACAGGATTTCAGCCCTGGATCACTAAACACACTGAAGTAGCTGGAGCAGCTGGTGGAAACAACATGTGCCCACATCTGTCCTTCAAATGGCCAAACACGGGCAAAATCAATTAGAGAATGTTGTTAACAAAAAGTTATAAACCTGCATAATGTACCCCTCACATCTGTAAACGAGGACCTGTTATACTTTTCCATTTCTCCCCTTTCCTTTAGTGTGTTATATAGCCTTTAGTGTGTTATAGCCTTTAGTGTGTTATATAGCCTTTAGTGTGTTATAGCCTTTAGTGTGTTATATAGTGTGTTATAGCCTTTAGTGTGTTATATAGTGTGTTATAGCCTTTAGTGTGTTATATAGTGTGTTATATAGTGTGTTATAGCCTTTAGTGTGTTATAGCCTTTAGTGTGTTATATAGTGTGTTATAGCCTTTAGTGTGTTATATAGTGTGTTATATAGTGTGTTATAGCCTTTAGTGTGTTATAGCCTTTAGTGTGTTATATAGTGTGTTATAGCCTTTAGTGTGTTATAGCCTTTAGTGTGTTATATAGCCTTTAGTGTGTTATATAGCCTTTAGTGTGTTATATAGTGTGTTATAGCCTTTAGTGTGTTATATAGTGTGTTATATAGTGTGTTATAGCCTTTAGTGTGTTATATAGTGTGTTATAGCCTTTAGTGTGTTATATAGTGTGTTATATAGTGTGTTATAGCCTTTAGTGTGTTATAGCCTTTAGTGTGTTATATAGCCTTTAGTGTGTTATAGCCTTTAGTGTGTTATAGCCTTTAGTGTGTTATATAGCCTTTAGTGTGTTATATAGCCTTTAGTGTGTTATATAGTGTGTTATAGCCTTTACTGTGTTATATAGTGTGTTATAGCCTTTAGTGTGTTAGATAGCCTTTAGTGTGTTATATAGTGTGTTATAGCCTTTAGTGTGTTATATAGTGTGTTATATAGTGTGTTATAGCCTTTAGTGTGTTATATAGTGTGTTATAGCCTTTAGTGTGTTACATAGTGTGTTATATAGTGTGTTATAGCCTTTAGTGTGTTATATAGCCTTTAGTGTGTTATAGCCTTTAGTGTGTTATATAGTGTGTTATATAGCCTTTAGTGTGTTATATAGCCTTTAGTGTGTTATATAGTGTGTTATATAGCCTTTAGTGTGTTATAGCCTTTAGTGTGTTATATATCCTTTAGTGTGTTATAGCCTTTAGTGTGTTATATATCCTTTAGTGTGTTATAGCCTTTAGTGTGTTATATAGTGTGTTATATAGCCTTTAGTGTGTTATATAGCCTTTAGTGTGTTATATAGTGTGTTATAGCCTTTAGTGTGTTATATAGCCTTTAGTGTGTTATAGCCTTTAGTGTGTTATAGCCTTTAGTGTGTTATAGCCTTTAGTGTGTTATATAGCCTTTAGTGTGTTATAGCCTTTAGTGTGTTATATAGTGTGTTATATAGTGTGTTATATAGCCTTTAGTGTGTTATAGCCTTTAGTGTGTTATACCAGTGGTTCTCAACCTTTTTTCAGTGATGTACCGCCTGTGAAATATTTTTTCAGCCAATTACCCCCTAACCAGCGCAAAGCATTTTTGATTGAAAAAAATATGTAATACACAGCGCTATGCCATCATTGTCTGATTTATTAAACTGTCAACACTGAAGATTGAACATTGAACATTGTTGCATTGGACTGAGTGCTTTTGCAATTACATTTTAGTGAGAAACTTGTGCTTGTGCTTCACTGAGAATCTTTGTCAGTCTTTGTGGCAGGGAGGCAACTGCTGTGATCAAGCTCTTCTCCAGGCACAGTCTGTTTCTCTGCTTTGTTTTGATCATAGTCATTGCAGAGAAGGAGGCCTCATAAATGTGGAGGCAAAGGGTAGTAGCTGCTCCAAAGCTTTCTCTCCCAGGTCAGGGTGCTCCTGCTTCATCAGTGCGGATGTGGCAAACTTCATCTGGAGGCCATGTTCAGATGACACTTGCAGGAGTGTTTCCTGATTAGTGACAGGTAGCTTGCTTCCGTATGCTTCGGACAAGAGAAATGGGTTTCTCACCCAATCCAGCTGTGTATATTTCTCCTCCATGTCAGGAAAGTAGGAAATTGAAAATGAAAATTTTGAATCTAGTTGGTCAAATGTCCCACGATGACCAACTTGACTGGAGCTCTGTCCACATCCTCACTAGAGAGAAAATCACCCACCTGAGGAAAGCAGGTGAAATCCCCCAGTGCAGAGGCTCTTCTCCACAGCTCTGATTTCTTCAGGAAGCCACCCACTTTGTCATACAGGTTTAAAATAATGGTGTCCTTTCCCTGCAGAGACATATTCAGTTCGTTCAGTTTGCACATCTTTGCAAGCCAGTCTGTGTCCTGGAACAAGGTGGCATGGGGAGATCTGTGCTCAATCAGAAAGGTATACTTCAGATCGTAATTCCAACAGCCGGTTGAGTATTCTCCCTTGAGAGAGCCAACGCACTTCTGTGTTCAGCAGCAGTTGTGTGTGTTCAGCTCCCATGTTTTCGCGAAAAAAATTCCTGCGTATTATACAGTTACTTGCCAAAACGATAGAAGAAATTCCTCCAGAAAACCTCTATTTAATAATTTTGTTGCCGTTTCGTGATTTCCGCTAAGAAAAAATTGTTCTTCAGGCTAATAGAACTTTAAAGTTTCAAGTGTTGCGTAGCAACCCATTACTTGCCTTCAAGTTACAATGACTTTCCGTTACGTTAAATGACCGGACTACTTGCGGAATGATATGAAAGCCCAAAACCCGTTGCCAATGACAGCAGTCATTAACTTTTCGCAGCTGTGAATATCAAGACATTACAGACCTACGAACGTTGGGGTGGCCCATTCAAATCAATGGAACTGTTTGGAACATTCTGAATAGCCGTATAATAACTATATTTAAAGGATTTTTTAATGGATGCTAATTTAAAATATATTTTTTTTTTAAATCTTGCGTACCTCCTTGACTGCCTTCACCTACCCCAAGGCGTACGTGTACCCCCGGTTGAGAACCACTGTGTTATATAGCCTTTAGTGTGTTATAGCCTTTAGTGTGTTATATAGTGTGATTATAGCCTTTTGTGCATGTAAACAGTCTGTTAACGGTCTGCAAAGTTACTAAGCCCAAAGTACCCACCAGAGGGAGTGACTCTCTCCCACAGACCTACTCTTCTCAGCTGCCTGAATTCCAGCCCTTTTCCCTCGTTACAGAATAACCCAATCCTTTTCGCCCACCTAGCTGACCAATAAGAGCACACCGGGCACATCGAGAGGGGTGGCTTAAAGACACAGACACAGAGCTCTAAGTGATCACTCTCTGAGTGTTTCAGACAGAGGGTGAATATAGATATAGAGTATCAGAAACATTGAAGCACGTAAATGTATTCTAGTACACCCCAAAATAAACTGATGAACATTGAAAATGAGCATAATAGATCCCCTTTAACATAATAGATCCTCTTTAACATTAAATCTAAAAAGTTGCTGAAAGTGGACCATCCACCATGCGATCTGCCTCAACGCAAGCATGCATACTCACTCAGCACAGCATGCATACTCACTCAGCACAGCCATGCTTATCACAGCCATTAGGAGAGCAGTATGCATACTCACTGGGCACAGCCATCAGGAGAGCAGCATGCATACTCACTCAGGACACAGCATGCATACTCACTCAGCACAGCCATGCTTATCACAGCCATCAGGAGGGCAGCACAGGCCAACCCCAGAATTCCTGTAGCCAGGCGATATCGATCGGAGGAGCCGTAACTTCTCGCCGTAAATAAAGACACTGCAAAGGAAAACAACTAACTGACAGTAACTGAAGCACACAGACACATCACACACAACACATAACCTGAATAAGCTCACGAGTTCTGGATTTGAAAAGAGCAGCAAAGTCCCTGTGTATCTATTCATCTCTTTACTTAGCAATTACTGTAGCTTACTGAGTTAGTTATTTAATACATAAACTTTCAACACCATCTCTCACATCATGTAGCTTCTCTGTACCTGTTATTGACATCCCAGATAGAACCAGACTTTGAATTTGAGTCCCCCAGCCCATCGCTGGGGTGGAGATGAACCATATCTGTGCCAAGGCTTTCTCTAGTATGCTTGCAAGCATGGTTGACTTTCTGCAGTGTACTTGTTAGTATAATTGCCTTTCTGCAGTATACTTGTTAAAAGACTCATTTTCTAAGACATATTAGCATAGTTACATGTTAGCATAGTCACAAGTAGTTACATACTAGTATACTTGTTAGATTACTTGCTTTTTTAGCATGTATACTTATTGTCATAGTCACCTTACTGCAGTATACTTTAGCATACTGGCCTTTCTGCAGTGTACTTTGGCATACTGGCCTTTCTGCAGTGTACTTTAGCATCCTGGCCTTTCTGCTGTGTTACCATACTTGCCTTTCTCTAGGTCGTCTAAGGTTTGGTCTTCTCCGTTAAAGTCCTCATACCTTCCCCTCTCCTGCAGGCCTGTCTCACCTCCGCTCATCTTTGAGGAAATGTCTGTCTCACCTCCGCTCATCTTTGGGGAAATGTCTGTCTGTCTGTCTGTCTCTTGTCTCACGTTAGGAACTCATCCCATCTGCGGGGCGTACTGGCGTTAGTTGTCACATCCCATAAACAACAGACAGAGATGAAGATATGAAATTTGGATCATTTCCCTCATAAGGAGCAGCGGAAGTGTCTCTAACTGTGCTGTTTCTTTAGGATCACTTACTCTGGATATTGTTACTGTTGGACTGGGGACATTTGATATTTTTTTTAATCTATTTTATCTTGACAACAAATATCTCATACTTCTTCTTTTAATTTCCTACCAGCTGTACTGAGTGCAAAAGCCACCCGTGGTGTTAAACATTAACATGGCGAAGCATGATGACTGGCAGAGATCGGTCTCAAATCACATGATCAATCGCTCTGATCAGTCTCAAATCACATGATCAATCGCTCTGATCGGTCTCAAATCACATGATCAATCGCTCTGATCGGTCTCAAATCATGTGCTCCGCCTCCTTAAAGGAAGTACAAATACTATTACAATATTAAGAAAAATAATTAAAAAATGAAGAAAAATAAATATTAAGCCTAGAGATTTCCTCTCTGCACTTCAATCCTCTTTCAAAACAGAGAATCCTATCCTTAGATGACAGCAGTGAGCTGCCTGAAGGTTTTTAAAACTTAAAAGGGAGACCAAAAGAATCCAGTGGTCTTATTAAAATTGTCCACAAAAAAGGGACAATAACCCTTATATCTGTACTTAAACAATTGTTCATTATGTAAAACTTGCTTGACGACTAGAAGCCATATCACTCAGCACAATGTTTTCTATTTTGTACGACTAAAATAAGTGTGGGGTAGTTCAAAAATAATAATAATAACAATACTAATAAGTTTGTAATTCAAAAATAAGAAATGTTATACCTGTAGGTCGTTTTGACTGCTCCTGGTAAAAAGCTAGCGTGTTCCCAGTTGGCCTTAGAGCACGGACATGTCCTGGAGATATTTCACCCAATCTGCCTGTTCAGGGTTAGTCTGCTCACCCTTACAGACCGAATATACTCTCTTTCGTCATTCTGTGGGTAGAAATGACCCTTGATCCTCAATCGATATCAACTCAAACAGGACAGTTGATTCAGACGATGTATCCAACCAGAATGGTGTGTGTGTGTGTGTGTGTGTACGTGTGTGTAAGTGTGTGTGTACATGTGTGTGTGGTCTTGCATAGGCAAAGAAGAGGAACACACAGAATGGTGTGTTTGTAGATTTAATCCAAAGTTGGGTAACAAAAAAAACAAAAAAAACCTACACACAGAGATAATGCAGGCTGGAAAGCATAATGAATGATATCCAGACATTTTTCTTTTACATTTTCACCTGAGATGCTGACTGAACCATCAAACCTTCATATGCTGTGCAGACATAAGGATCTGGTCCAGCAGGAACATTACTGGTGGGTGCTTCATCAGCCTTTGCACTGATGACAGCCGCCCTCTGCTGGATGCTTTGAGAAAGTGCACCCTTCAACACAGTGTAAATGTGAACCTATTCAGTAGCATGTCTGTTCTCTACTGGCCAATACAGGTACTGCAGTTTATCCATGTCCCCTGTATCATCACCTTCAGTCGCCATGAGATAACAATAACAGATGTGCCACAGCGATGGCAAACAGCCAATCCATCACTCATATATACCTTCAGCATGACCTAGTTGACCACAAGAGCCAATCAGCATGACCTAGGTGACCACAAGAGCCAATCAGCATGACCTAGCTGACCACAAGAGCCAATCAGCATGACCTAGTTGACCACAAGAGCCAATCAGCATGACCTAGGTGACCACAAGAGCCAATCAGCATGACCTAGTTGACCACAAGACAACTACAAATTCCAGTGTTCCAAATTTCATTGTGTGCAAATAAAATGACAATGAAGGCTTTCAATTTACATTTTTAAATTTCATGGCCTAATTTGTTACAACATTAGTATTACTCAGGCCATGAAGAGGGTCATGCACAGATGGTAAAAGGGGTGACAAATCTATAATCTGAATGTTATGAAGGACATGGGTAAAGTTCACTTCAAACAGCGTTTGTTTAACACAATTCTGAGGAATGAAATCAGGAACTGCAATGCAAGTACAAGAGCACTGTTTTTGGTTTGGCTTGGTTTGGCTTGGCTTGGTTTGACTTGGCTTGGTTTGGCTTGACTTATATATATTTGTGTTCAATATTCCTGCCTGTTCCTGCACCACAGGCACTGCACTGCGTATGTTAGTTCTTGATAATACCAGAATAGATACAATAATAGATAATAGATAAAGGAACAAATAGTAGTTTAACTTTGGCCTTCTGGTGCGAGTGACGTTTTTGAACACACGTAATGAGTATAGCAGTGAAGAGAGGACATTTTGTGGAAAACAAATAATTTTATTATGGCGTAAAATGCAATGCTTCCCCCTAACATAGCTACCAAAATGCCATCAAGCTTAGTTTTGCTCATTGCTAAAGCCACACTAGCTATCCAGACTAGCTGTTACTGGCTGAGGCCCTTTGGCACAGATCCACTTTAGCGGGTGCCTGCAGGGGACGTCATTCCAGCTCTTCAGGGGGTTCACTGCGGGATAGGTGGCCACACAGTCCTCATAGCCATAGTCATCATTGGGCTCTCCGTCCATCCAGTAGCTGAACCCAACGGCAAACACACACACACACACACACACACACACACACACACACACACCATAGTCATCATTGGGCTCTCCGTCCATCCAGTACCTGAACCCAACGCCAAACACACACACACACACACACAAACACACACACACACACACACACACCATAGTCATCATTGGGCTCTCCGTCCATCCAGTACCTGAACCCAACGCCAAACACACACACACACACACACACACACACACACACACACACACACACACACACAAACCAAAACGTCTTCTCCAGATTTTCCAAACCAATAAAATGATGTCATAATACATGTATTGTCCCCCTGAACACCAAAATAAAATCAGTTGTATTATTGTTCAGTAGTAGTAGTGGTTGCAGTAGTAATAGTAAACTTAGCATACTAGTATGTCATGCTAATTACCCTCTGGAAAGCAAAGACCCAGTTGTCCATTTCCATGTTCCTTCTGTGTCTTTATCTCTCAGTCCAATCCAGTATCCAGATCTGTAGCTAAAGCCTTCATCGTGGAGGCCCCGCAGAACCCCTACAATAAATGTCTACAAACACACACACGCACAAGCACACACACAGGGATTTGAGCTCAGGTATGACATTCATAATAACATCGTGTTATTGTAGTATCTAAAAAAAAAAAACAGTGAGTCTTTAACTCTTAAACAACAGTCAGTAGTAGTATCTAAAAAAAACAACAGTGTTGCCAGGAGACTGGATGAGTAGATCTAAAGTTTATTGCCGTCTTCCCGTCCAGCAAAGGAGGTGGAGTAAGCTGTTTCAAAGGCACCTGACTCCTACTATAATTGTGTGTGTGGTAGTTGCTGTTTCTGTAGCCAATCAGGATTAGCTTCACTTTCGGCTTTGTCAACCAGTGAAGTATGACTGCCCCTGAGTTACTTCATGTTTACCAGATTGAAAAATGACTACATTAAGTCACATCACGTATAGTCAAGTCATTTCTGATGTGGGAACCAAATTTTTCTTTTCTTATTTTCTCATCCATTCAAAAACAGCTTGGGGGCCTTTTTAGAGTCTCTCTCTTTGCACTGCCACCTCACAGCAAAAAGGTCCTGGGTTAGATTCCCGCATGGGGCGCTGTTGGCTCTGGGGGCAGGTTCTCCCCAGGCCTTCAGTGCTCAGGTGGGCTATCTCCCGGGCCTTTCCTCCACAAAGAACCCCAACATAAAAACATGCAGAAGAACAGATCGCTCTCATGTCCGTCCCTGACCAGGACTGGACCTGAGCACTTGGCTTGGTCCCCGGGCGGCATAAAGGCTGCCCACTGCTCCTGGCTGCCCTTGAGGAAGGACAGCTTGGATGGGTTAAAGGCAGAGGAAGAATTTCACCGGAGACCGCTTCGGGCATGTGTGTGTGTGTGTGTGTGTGTGTGTCTGTGTGTGTGTGTGTTCTGTGTCGCCGCCCATTGCACGTGTGTGTTGTTGTGTGTCATTGTTGTGTGACGACAAATAAACGACTTTCAAGTCGCCTGTGATTATTATACTGTGATTATTTATCCTTTGTCCTACCTGTGTCTCCAAAGTGTCCACTATGGCCAAGTCGGCGTCGCGTTTGGTGCAGTCCGCCCTGGCCTCGTCCCAGCCCCTGCGCTGAATCTCACTCGAGATGGGAAAGTAGTAACAGGTGTCATTCAGCAGATCCCACCCTGGGGGGCAGCGTCCACAGCTGCGCTCTGCAGGGGAAAGAACAGGCTAGTATTGTGTAGGTAGGCTACATTAACACAGGCTAGTCTTGTGTAGCTAGGCTACATTAACTTCACACGTCTCTGGAGACAGTCATGGTGAAAGAACAGGCTAGTCTTGTGTAGCTGGGTGTGCATTAACTTCACAGAACAGGCTAGTCTTGTGTAGCTAGGCTACATTAACACAGGCTAGTCTTGTGTAGCTAGGTGTACATTAACACAGGCTAGTCTTGTGTAGCTAGGCTACATTAACTTCACACGTCTCTGGAGACAGTCATGGTGAAATGTGGACCAAATATGGGTGGGAATGATGATGGCCAAACCATTCCAAAACCGTCCTGAAACTAGAAGGAGGACTGAAAAATGTTAGGGTAAAAGTACAGGAACGCGTGCATGCCCTGACAACAACACAACATGTATTAATTAATTAATTAATTAATTTGATCTAAAGTGACTTACAAGTGAGGTACAACACTCAAGCTACTGAGAAAGAGGGTTCTTTAAGTGTCTGCATGTGTGTAAATACAAACAAACATTTATAAATAGAAGCATTTTTTTTGTTTACATTTCCATAAGATTATATTGATCAGATTGGACGAACATTTTACGCTCTTCATCCAGCAGATTATATTGATGAGATTGGACAAACTTCTTACCAATTTGATCAATGCGGAGCTTCTGTTCCTTCGTCTTATCTTCCAGGGTTTCGATACGTGACGGTAGACTATCACAGGAGTCATCTTGTCGTCTTAGCCATGATTGGTGATTGTCCATCTCGGCTTTGTCTAATTGATCCTGGAGGGACACCATAGCGGCCGTTAGTGTGGCGTTATTATCTCTCAGCAGCTCCAGCTCTCTTCTCATTCCGGTGATGTTGAAAGATGACTGGTTCTCATTCGTGCCATTCTCTGGGCAAGAGACGAACAGAAGTGAAGGTAACATTATCAGAATCAGAATCAGAATCATCTTTATTGGCCACGTACATTTCCACATACAAGGAATTTGTCCTGGGTTTAATTGCTGTCAATGTACTTAAACTGAAAAATATGCATGCAACAGTTTAGGATAATAAATAAATATAATATATAATATATTAATAAAATATAATAATCTGTCAACTGTTCATTTGTCATATCGCCAAAATTGCTGTGGACGAGAGTCATTTGTTGTATCACTGTGTCTGTTATTTGTTTCATTACAACTGTTAAAGGTGAGGTCCGCGTTTTCTCATCCTATACACCTTCAGTCAAAATCCTCTAGCTGTCTGTTGTTGAAAGTGGACCCCTCCAGCATGCGATCTGCCTCAACGCAAGCATGCATACTCACTCAGCACAGCATGCATACTCACTCAGCACAGCCATGCTTATCACAGCCATCAGGAGGGCAGCACAGGCCAACCCCAGAATCCCTGTAGCCAGGCGATATCGATCGGAGGAGCCGTAACTTCTCGCCGTAAATAAAGACACTGCAAAGGAAAACAACTAACAGTAACTGAAGCACACAGACACAACACATCACACACACAACACAACACACACAACACACACACACACACACACACACACAACACACACAACACAACACAACACAACACAACACATCACACACAACACAACACACACAACACAACACAACACACACAACACAACACAACACAACACACACAACACATCACACAAAACACAACACAACACATCACACACAACACATAACCTGAATAAGCTCACAAGTTCTGCATTTGAAAAGAGCAGCAAAGTCCCTGTGTATCTATTCATCTTTTTACTTAGCAATTACTGTAGCTTACTGAGTTAGTTATTTAATACATAAACTTTCAACACCATCTCTCACATCATGTAGTTTCTCACGAGACTTGACATCCCAGATAGAACCAGACTTTGAATTTAAGTCCCCCAGCCCATCGCTGGGGTGGAGATGAACTATATCTGTGAAGTGCTAAGGAGACTGACATCGCTTTGTATTTCAATTCAATTCAATTTTATTTATATAGCGCCAAAACCGGCTAACCAAGCTCTACAGAGCCAAGTGCCTGAACCCCCTTAGAGGAAGCACAATGGCCACAGGGGAAAACTCCCTGCTAATCAGGAAGAAACCTTAAACAGTATTTCATTTTCAATGTAGGCAATGCGTGGACAGTGGGGATAGGGGGTTAGCCACTGACAGTGCAGGTCTAATGGAAGCTAGCATGAAAGTAAACTTGTTAGCAGACATGATTTTTCACAGAGCACTTGTTAGCATACTCGTCTTTCTGTAGTACGCTTGCAAGCATGGTTGACTTTCTGCAGTGTACTTGTTAGTATAATTGCCTTTCTGCAGTATACTTGTTAAAATACTCGTTTTCCAAAACATATACTTGTTAGCATAGTTACAGGTAGTTACATACTAGTATACTTGTTAGATTACTCGCTTTTTAAGGATGTATACTTGTTGTCATAGTCACCTTACTGCAGTATATTTGTTAGATTACTCGCTTCTTAAGAATGTTTACTTGTTATCATAGTTGCATTTCTGCAGTATACTTGTTAGCCTTTCTGTAGTGTTAACAAGGTGGAGCTGCATATTCCGAGTGTGAGGTGCACGCAGGGAATTAACAACTTTTCCTGTGTAGTAATCAAACCATCTTGAAAATGATTGTATATCACAGATGAAACCTGGAGTTGATGTATGTCTTCTTGATATTTGGGATTGTTTGGGATGTAGGATGTAGAGCTTATCATCGCAGAATCTCTTTTATCTGCGATGATAAGCTGAAAACCAAAACATCTGCAACCTGATCACTAAACAGTTGAGTGATGAGTTGTGCGACAAGTAAAACCCTTCATGTTGAACATTCTATTAATTATTCTAATGAACCGAGTCTTCATCTAATATCCTTGAGTGCATTTAGTGTGTGAACCCTTGGGATCCAGCAGCTGCTGGTGCCTATCACTTCAACTTAACCTTCTCCTTTTTTGGGGTTTGTTTTCATTATTTAACTCCCTCAACTTCCTGATATGTTATAGATTACATGCAGGGGCGGCTCGTCCATAAGGGCGATTGGGGCGACGCACTGCCTAGGGAAAAAAAAAAAAAAAAAAAAAAAAAACTCCTTATGTATAAACGCAATATCCTTGTAAGTCGCGTAAATGACACGTACATTTAAATGTAATATTTTTTTTTCTGTCGGATTCTACCACTAGACCGTCTGATCTGTCTCTGTATGTCATTGTCGAATCAGGAAACAGTCGTTCAGTCAGCCTAAAGTCGTGCTTCAAATGGCCCCACCCCTTCTGGGGCGATTTGGGGCGAAATGAAAATCGCCCCAGACCTCTCCCATTGACTCCCATGTTAAATCAATTTTTTTCACAAAACAGAGCTCTCAATGCATTCTCTATGGCTTCCGGGAGGGCTCGCCCCTCCTGGTCTTGTCATAAGTAGTGGACGTAAAAGCCTATACGAACGTCATACAGCTTCGACGGAGGCATATTCTGTCAAGATGGCTGCCCTGTCCAGTGCAATAACTCGATTCGCTCTTTGACAGAAACTCCTTTTTAGTCGGCGTACTAATGAAGATAAATTGACAACAAAACAATTAGGACTTCCTAGACCAAATGTATCCATTCAACAGGTTTCTACAAAGGGAGGGAAATCCTACATCCAAGAATTGGAACGAAAGAAAATCGCGTGGCTAATGCGGTCTGTATTTCATATACCACTGTCACTTTTCATAGGTTTTACAGTGTGTTTCACAGTTCGCTTCTTGCACTAACACTGAATAATTTTTTATGTGATGACTTATTTTGCTTTTGTAAGCCAATACTTTCAAGATCAGTCAATAAATATTGTTGTTTTTGACTTAAGTTACCCCTTCTTTATGATGTTACTGGACATATCATGTGTCCTGTTAAGCTATGTTACATCATACAACATTTGAGACACGTGGATAATGAAAAAGTGGGATAATTTAATGTGGAGCCACATCATGTTTGCTTATGAAGGCTCCTGGATGCAACTTTCTTCTATAGCTTTCCACCTGTAACTTGCTACTCTATCTATGTAGCAAGAGGGGACATATTACTGTTGTGTGCTGCCAATAGTGGACAAAAAGGTATTGCTGTATGAGTTAATCAGCTAACTTAATGTACTTACTGAATGGGTCGCCTTAATCATTATAAAAAAAATTGCCCCCCCTGAGAATTTTTTCAGGAGCCGCCACTGATTACATGTGTGAACAGGTCCCTATGTATCCTCCCACACAGTGGTTCAATGTTGCTCGCTCCTCTCATGTAGCCACTGGCGTGTTCAGGGGCGGAGATCCCATTTCATTGCAGGGGGGGACAATACATGGTCACATTTCAGAGTGTAATTCCGGGGGGGGGGACATGAAAAAATTGCTTTCACGAGAGCTAGCATAAACTGCTAAATACCGAATTCTCCCATCACATTTACAAACAGAAATTCGAAGTCATTTTAGAATTATCTAAACAGCATTAAATGTACTAACACGAAATATCTATTCACAGACAAATAATGTCCAAAGTTCAAGAGAACTTGATGCTCAAAATAAGTTATAAAACAGCTCAACAGGGAATCAAACTAGCAACCTTTTGATTATAATACAACTTCTCTACCTCCTACGCCACTGTCACTCCATATTACAACACCAGCTTAGTTTATGGACCGCAGAAAAAGATGACATTAATTTAACTTCAGATAATTTAACAAATCTGGAGAGGCACTGAGATGTAGACCTACGTTTATTAACTAGCATGAACCTGACAGGACAGGACAGTGTCCTAGACTGTCTAGCTAGCTATCTTAACTGAGTTCATTACCAGCATGCGTGTGTTATCGGCAAACGTTCACGTTGTCATGCCAATCCATTAATAAGCTTATGTATACTTGTGCATATCGATTGGAACTTCGTAAATGGAGTTTAGAAAAAAACTTCTTCTTTACATGTTCTTACTGCGTTTGAGAATGAGGTAAATATCTTTACATATCGTGTATCATAGCGGCAGCGACAGGGGACCGAGGAGGAAACAGTCTGACAATCTGACCGTGTAGGCTACTGGGCTGATTAACTGAAACACGGAGCTGCCGGTAGCCCTGCCCGTTGGAAACAGCATGTGAACCAAACCACTTTGAGGAATAGGGGGAACATGATTTTTCAACACTTAAAAAACACATTTTTTTATGTCTATAATTAGCACCGCTTGTGTCGTCGTATTTTTATTAACATTTTTTTTTTTTTTTTTTAGTTTTCAATGATTGTTGGGGGGGGACAGCTTTATGGTAGGGGGGGGACACGTCCCCCCCGGGATCTCCGCCTATGGGCGTGTTCAGGGAGTTGGTTGGATTTGTAATGTTCTAATGTTCTACACGGTTCCTTATACCCCTTTTCCACCAAAGCCGGGCCGGTGCTGGTTCCGGGCTGGTTCCAACTCTGGAACCAGTTCTTCCGTTTTCCACACAAAAAAAGCTGGCTCCGGTTCCAAAAAACAGGTTCGAAGTCAGCACCAGCTTTTAGGTGGGCCAGAAACAAGAACCGGTGACGTCGGGTTCGTACCGAGGTTATGGGCGGAGCTACCACACCAGAAACAGAAATTTTCGCCGCCATTTTTTTCCACCGTCAACCAAGAGGATGAGTGAAAACGGTGAAAACATAAATGAAAAATCCATCCAGCAGTGGATCACCGATGAAATAAAAACATTGATAGCGATTTTGTCATCAACAGAAATGCAAGACAAACTTGGGGAGGCAGTAAGGAAAGCTAAAATATATGAGGAAATAGGGGGAGAGTTGGAGATGGCGGGGTTCAAAAGGACAACAGACCAAGTAACAAACTAATTAAAAAAAATAAAGAAAGCTTTCATCCAGCAAAATGTGTTGTCTGCATCGTATACAGTAACTCTTTCAATCTATCTTGTTTTGGTTGTGTGATGTCACACCTAAGATTAGCTGTTGACTAAGCAAATTCGTGTAGCAGCTAGCTAACTAGCATTAGCTGCTAGCTGTCGTGAGGTACTGTTACAGCTGTTGTGGCAACTGGTAAGTAGGTAGTAGCTAGTCTACTTGTGTAAAGATATATGTATTGTTTATGTAATCACTTTTATATATCCAACCCAAATGCGTTGGCAATACTAGTCTACAACGTTATGGTCATGCCAATAAAGCTTCTTTTGAATTGAATTGAATAGTCAACTCCCGTCATGAACTGCATTGTCACTCGTTTGATCTACGTGGAGAAATATAGAAAACCCGTTGCCAAGTAAACAGAACATTAACTTAAGCTCGTTTGGTACTACATGGTATTAAAAATGAAACATAATAGAAGTTTTATCGAAATTTGTTTGCCTTCTCCCAGGAATAAAACCACTCGTGAATAACTAGTAACCTGTCACAACATTCCAAAATGTTCAGCTAGGACAACGGAGGCGTATGACGTGATTTAAAGACGTAGCTAGCCCTACTCTGGCTCTCGGTCGGTGGAAAATCGAGCTGGTTCTTAGATAAGAACCAGCACCGAACCGCTTAAGCACCAGCCCGGAACCAGCACCGGCCCGGCTTTGGTGGAAAAGGGGTATTAGTGGGCTAATGTTCTACACGGCTCCTTAGTTGGCTAATGTTCTACACGGCTCCTTAGTTGGCTAATGTTATTCACAGTTCCTTAGTGGGCTAATGTTCTACAAATGGCCAAATGACTTAAAGACCCAGCCTCAAGCGAGTCGACCCTGATGACCCTCACTTAAAGACCCAGCCTCAAGCGAGTCGACCCTGATGTGTGGAACTGCAATCCATGGCGAGTGACGCCATTCATATGGAAATATGGCACAGAAGAACTGAAACCTTAACAACACCCCACAAAAACCCAACAGGATAGAAGAACCTTAAGCACAACTGGTCTATAGTCACAAGTGTGTATCACACACACACCGCTTCATTAGGAGCGCCGCCCTCTATAGTCACAAGTGTGTATCACACACACACCGCTTCATTAAGAGCAGCGCCATCTGCAGGTGCGGAGTGTGTGTTACACAGAAGAACCTTAAGCACAACTGGTCTATAGTCACAAGTGTGTATCACACACACACCGCTTCATTAAGAGCAGCGCCATCTGCAGGTGCGGAGTGTGTATTACACAGAAGAACCTTAAGCACAACTGGTCCTATGAAACCCAATCAGACCCAGAGATCGTCCCTCAGAACCCCGCGGAGAAGAGAGACCCAATCAGACGCAGGGATGGTCCCTCAGAACCCCCGCAGAGAAGAGAGACCCAATCAGAACCCCGCGGAGAAGAGAGACCCAATCAGACGCAGGGATCGTCCCTCAGAACCCCGCGGAGAAGAGAGACCCAATCAGACGCAGGGATCGTCCCTCAGAACCCCGCGGAGAAGAGAGACCCAATCAGACGCAGAGATGAGAGACCCAATCAGACGCAGGGATGGTCCCTCAGAACCCCGCGGAGAAGAGAGACCCAATCAGACGCAGAGAAGAGAGACCCAATCAGACGCAGGGATGGTGAGATGTTGACCTGGAGCTCTTGCCACACAGGAAGTGAATTTAGGATTGGGTTTTACATTCTGCTACTCTGGTGTAGATAGATATTTAGCATTAGGTGGGTTCAGGTAGATTTACTTTAATACTGCATTTTTAAACATGGTTTCTACGAAAGGTTGTGAAGAATTTAACATTTTTAAAAACATTTTTAATGGAAGTTGCAAAAAAAGCTTCAGAAAGGGATATTGAGTGCTAAAATATCTCCTTGGTCTTGCTAATCTCGCTACTAATGAACCTGGGCGGCTGTTTTTCAGGACACAGAGGGTGTGTGTGTGTGTGTGTGAGGTCATGATGCATGGAGGGAAAGGTGTGTGTGTGTGTGTGTGTGTGTGTGTGTGTGTGTGTGTGTGTGTGTGTGTGGACAGCTCACCTTTCATGTGGAAGCACTTTATGCTGGCTGAACCGATGTGTCTGCTTTTAAGAATGATTTGTTTAATGGACACAAAGGTTGGGGTGTGTGTGTGTGTGTGTGTGTAGAATTATTAGGTTTAATGGACACAGGGGGGGTGTGTGTGTGTGTGTGTGTGTGTGTGTGTGTAGAATGATTAGGTTTAATGGACACGGGGTGGGGTGTGTGTGTGTGTGTGTGTGTAGAATGAATGTTTAATGGACACAGGGGGTGGGGGTGTGTGTGTGTTTGTGTGTGTGTGTGTGTGTGTGTGTGTGTAGAATGAATGTTTAATGGACATGCACTGCCCCCTGAGTTCTACTATGACGACTTCTTTGTCCTAATTATCTAAATGATCTTTCTCTAAATTACTTTTGTTTCATTGGACATATTCTTGAGTTGTTACTAACACAACACACACACACACACACACACACATCACACACACACAGACACACACACACACACACACACACACACACACACACACAACAGAGCGTCTTCTGTGTGATTAGGGTCCTGATTGAGCAGTTTTACATGTAAATATGGAGATTCCTATTGTGGCTGACTGTTGTCGTGTTTGTATTACTTGTTACATGTTTTTGTTTTTTTCATCTTTCATTTCGGTCAGAAGGCCTTTTGTTACCTGGAGATGTTGATATTATCCCGTACGAAGATTGAGACTTGGAATTGAAACACATCTGATGTTTGTTTTGGTTTTCAGAGGTTTTTTTTGTTTCTTCTAAGCATGAATAAAAGTCTAAATGGAGTGGTTTGTATGGGGGGGATTGTGCTGTTGACATGTTTTTGTTTAATTAATTCATTCATCATTAGTTATTATTCCTACTTCTCTTGAGATTGGTCACCTGTCTAAAAAGTGTTGCTGCCGACGGCATTCCAAAACTTAGAACTGAGCGCTTGACACTTTATGTGTGACACGTTATGTGACGCGTTATGTATGGCGGTTGTGTGTGACGGGTTGTGTGTGACGGGTTGTGTGTGAACACGGCCTAAAGCGGGAAGTTGCACATCTGTTCTATGCGCAGGTCTAACAGTTGTCTGTAAACAACAGCAATTAACAGTAGAATTCTATAGAATCTATGCAGCCATTTATGGAATGAATGTTTCTGTGACATCACAATCGGCTGGCAGTATAAATAGGGGGCATTGAGCAGTCTCGTGTCATTCTCTAAATCAGGATTTCTTTCACTTCGGAGCCTGATGCCACACACACACACACACACATAGGCCACTATGAACTTTGAGTGGCTTGACACTTTTCTGCCCGCGGTTGCAACCCCAGACAGCGGTAAGTTTCCTGCTGCCGTTAAGATCAATAGTAGGACACACAGACAGTAAAACTACTTTGGTTTCAGTTTGATATGAACTGTGATAATCCAGGCCTTCCCACACTTCACACAGGAGGCGTGGTGGCGCCCCCTACAGGAGGCGTGGTGAAGTGCACTACAGGAGGCGTGGTGAAGTGCACTACAGGAGCAGACAGAGGGATCCAGCTTGCAGGTCCTGCAGCAGGGGCAGGTTTAGGGGCAGGTTTAGGGTCTGGGGCAGGTTTAGGGGCAGGTTTAGGGGCAGGGGCAGGTTTAGGGGCAGTGGAGGGGATGATCCGGCTTGCAGGGGCAGGTGCAGGTTTAGGGGGAGTGGAGGGGATGATCCAGCTCCTGGCCCTTCCCTCTGAGCCGACTCAGAGCTCCGTCTTCACTGCTCTCCCTGTCAACCTCATCCTGCAGTCTGCCCCCCTCGTCCAGCAGGTGGCGCCACCTCCCAAGGCAAAGGCCAAGAGGCGCAAGAAGCCGTCTCAGTCCAAGGATCCCAACAGCTTCAATGAGAAGTACCGCAGGCTCATGGCCAAGATGGAGCAGCCCCAGCTGGCGCCCCCTGTGGCTCAGGAGGGGAAGGACACCCAGCCCTGCGCTGGCTACAGTGGGGGCGTTGGCCCGGTCATGGGCTGCTCCCAGGAGCAGCTCTTCGGAGGTTACCATGACAACAGCACCCCAACCTCCGTCACCCCGGAGGAGATGTACGGAGACCCACATCAGTGGGCAGCGGGCTCTCTGCTCCCCTTCCCAGACACCTGGCTAGCCGTTTCTCCCCCCATAATGCCTGACTGGGGGAGTGCAGTGGAGCCCTCTGATGGACTGGAGGCTGAACTGGAGCTGCTGTTCCCGGATCAGCCAGAGCCCGAGACAGAGAGACAGGAAGTGCTCCTCAGCGCCTACTACACTCCCATCTCTGAGAACACAGGTTGCCGTGGCTACCCAGAGCTGCTGCTCTTTGGGGACTTGGAGGACAGCGAGGACTGGAGAGAGTCGTCCGGCTCGGACCACGTGAGCACGATGTCTCTGCTTGACTGGGCTCTCATCACAGACATGTTCCCTGAACACACTCCCTTGGACAGGCCGGCCCCCCCCCCGCCTCTCCCCCACATTCCCAGCCACACTCACACACCTGCTCAACACCTGTGGAACACTGGGAATTATGGTTACCACAGCAACGTGTTCCATCACAATGCGGGGGCGTGTCAAAATGGTGACGCTGTCTGTGCTGCATTGGTCGCTGGTGTGGAGGAGAGGGGCGGCCTGAGTGAGCCAATGAGGAGTGCAGGGGGTGGAGCTGGGTCTGGAGCGTACCACGTGTACTGACAGAGAGGGGTGCAGCCTTGAGTGCTTCCTGAAACAGCTGCAGCGAGGAGACATTGCATAACATCCCCCCAACTATATACACACTCACACACACACTCACACACACATACTCACTCACACACACACTCACACACACACACACTCACACACACATACTTTAACATCCCCCCAACTATGCAAACACACTCACACACACACACACACATACTTTAACATCCCCCCAACTTTGCAAACACACACGCACTAACACACACACATACACTCACACACACACACACACACACACACACAAACACTCACACTCACACACACACACACACACACACACACACACACACACACACACACTCTCTCACACACACATACTTTAACATCCCTCCAACTATGCCAACTATGAGAGGTCTTTTTCTAATAAACTCCAGTCTGTCTGTCTGTAGTCGACCTGTCCGGATCATTATACAACTCACAAGAACACACAGTTGCTGACGGCAACAGCCATTAGTCTGGTCTTCACACACACACACAGTCATTAGTCTGGTCTTCACACACACACACACACACACACACACACACACACACACTGTAACAACCCGGCTCTTAGGCTTGTTACAAGAAACCAAAAGTACCAAAAGTTTGTCAAAAACGCAAAGGTTTAATTTACAAAGTTTCCAAAGTTTCAATTCTCAATCAAAGTTCATGTAGGAGCCAAATTAACCTTTATGTTGATTCTTATGTTATCTCTCTTTATTAGTATGTGCAAGTGTGTGTGTGTGTGTAAGAATGGATGAGTGACACTATGGCCGTAGGTGTTTTTACCCCATCTAGAGGACACCTGAACTTTACCTGAGAGGCTGAAGGTGGAGCCCAAGGGGGAAAGGCCTTAAAATCCAGGCAGCCAGAGCATCTGGGCGTGGCTGAGGAAGGCAACAGTTTTTTGACCGTGTGCCAGGACGTTTATAAAGTAACCATGTGCTTTACGAAAGACTCTTTAGTTTAATATCTTTCATTTTATTTCCAACAACTTGTTATCCACCATTCTACAATAAACGGTCAAAGGGACCAACTGGACTCACCTCTACTTCTCATCTTTCCTACACGCGTCAGAACTAAATCCATCTCAGCCACCCTTGGTAGGCAATTAGAAATTGCTGCTACAGTTCACAATCAAAGTTCTCTTGCTCCCTTCCTCCCTTGCTCCCTTCCTCCCTTGCTCCCTTCCTCTCTTCCTCTCTTCCTCTCTTCCTCTCTTGCTCCCTTCCTCTCTTGCTCTCTAGCTCTCCAGCTCTCACGAACTCAGGAAGTGCCAGTCCTTTATAGTGGAGGGACACACCCGCCCAGGTGGTTAATCACCGGCACCTGGAAGACAGAGATTCAACACAGCCACACACGCATGCACTCAATTTACACACGCATGCACTCAATTTACACGCATTCCTGCAGACAAAACAGGCAGAGCTGACGAGCCCAAAAAGGGTTCGTCACACCCTCCCCCTTACAAAGCCTGAGACTATATACAAAGTTTCCCAGTATCTCTACACAGACAATCAAACAATCAATTCCAATTACCATAGCTATCCAAACAGATACTGCTCTTATAGCATCAGATACTGCTCTTATAGCGTCAGATACTGCTCTTATAGCGTCAGATACTGCTCTTATAGCCAAGCGTCAGATACTGCTCTTATAGCGTCAGATACTGCTCTTATAGCATCAGATACTGCTCTTATAGCGTCAGATACTGCTCTTATAGCATCAGATACGGCTCTTATAGCATCAGATACTGCTCTTATAGCATCAGATACTGCTCTTATAGCATCAGATACTGCTCTTATAGCCAAGCGTCAGATACTGCTCTTATAGCATCAGATACTGCTCTTATAGTCAGATACTGCTCTTATAGCATCAGATACTGCTCTTATAGCATCAGATACTGCTCTTATAGTGTCAGATACTGCTCTTATAGCATCAGATACTGCTCTTATAGCATCAGATACTGCTCTTATAGCGTCAGATACTGCTCTTATAGTGTCAGATACTGCTCTTATAGCATCAGATACTGCTCGTATAGCATCAGATACTGCTCTTATAGCATCAGATACTGCTCTTATAGCCAAGCGTCAGATACTGCTCTTATAGCCAAGCATCAGATACTGCTCTTATAGCATCAGATACTGCTCTTATAGCGTCAGATACTTGCCTTTCTGTAGTGTACTTTAGCATACTGGCCTTTCTGCAATGTACTTTAGCATACTGGCCTTTC
Organism: Clupea harengus; assembly: GCF_900700415.2. Classification (NCBI taxonomy): domain Eukaryota; kingdom Metazoa; phylum Chordata; class Actinopteri; order Clupeiformes; family Clupeidae; genus Clupea; species Clupea harengus. Next base: position 28,908,713 of record NC_045158.1, on the reverse strand, counting down.
TGCAGTGTTACCATACTTGCCTTTCTGCAGTGTACTTTGGCATACTTGCCTTTCTGTAGTGTACTTTTGCATACTGGCCTTTCTGCTGTGTTACCATACTTGCCTTTCTCTAGGTCGTCTAAGGTTTGGTCTTCTCCGTTAAAGTCCTCATACCTTCCCCTCTCCTGCAGGTCTGTCTCTCCTCCGCTCATCTTTGGGGAAATGTCTGTCTCACCTCCGCTCATCTTTGGGGAAATGTCTGTCTGTCTGTCTGTCTGTCTGTCTCTTGTCTCACGTTAGGATCTCATCCCATCTGCGGGGCGTACTGGCGTTAGTTGTCACATCCTATAAACAACAGACAGAGATGAAGATATGAAATGTGGATCATTTCCCTCATAAGGAGCAGTGGAAGTGTCTCTAACTGTGCTGTTTCTTTAGAATCACTTACTCTGGATATTGTTACTGTTGGACTGGGGACATTTGATATTTTTTTTTTAATCTATTTTATCTTGACAACAAATATCTCATACTTCTTCTTTTAATTTCCTACCACCTGTACTGAGTGCACAAGCCACCCGTGGTGTTAAACATTAACATGATGAGTCATGATGACTGGCAGAGATCGGTCTTAAATCACATGATCAATCGCTCTGATCGGTCTCAAATCACATGATCAATCGCTCTGATCAGTCTCAAATCACATGATCAATCGCTCTGATCGGTCTCAAATCACATGATCAATCGCTCTGATCGGTCTCAAATCACATGATCAATCGCTCTGATCGGTCTCAAATCACATGATCAATCGCTCTGATCGGTCTCAAATCATGTGCTCCGCCTCCTTAAAGGAAGAACAAATACTATTACAATATTAAGAGAGATTAATATAAAAAAATGAAGAAAAATAAATATTAAGCCTAGAGATTTCCTAGAAGCCATATCACTCAGCACAATGTTTTCTATTTTGTACGACTAAAACAAGTGTGAGTGTGCGTGTGTGTGTGTGTGTGTGCGTGTGTGTGTATGTGTGTGTGTGTATGTGTGTGCGTGTGTGTGTACGTGTGTGTGTGTGTGTATGTATGTATGTGCGTGTGTAATTAAAAAATAAGAAATATCATACCGGTAGGTACCAGTAGTTTTGACTGCTCCTGGTAAAAACCTAGCGTGTTCCCAGTTGGCCTTAGAGCATAGACATGTCCTGGAGATATTTCACTCAATCTGCCTGTTCAGGGTTAGTCTGCTCACCCTTACAGACCGAATATGCTCTCTTTCGACATCCTGTGGGTAGAAATGACCCTTGATCCTCAATCGATATCAGCTCAAACAGGACAGTTGATTCAGACGATGTATCCAACCAGAATGGTGTGTGTACGTGTGTGTGTGGTCTTGCATAGGCAAAGAAGAGGAACACACAGAATGGTGTGTGTGTACATTTAATCCCAAATTGGGTAACAAAAAAAAACTAAAAAACCTACACACAGAGATAATGCAGGCTGGAAAGCATAATGAATGATATTCAGACTTTTTTCTTTTACATTTTCACCTAAGATGCTGACTGAACCATCAAACCTTCATATGCTGTGCAAACAATACGAGGATCTGGTCCAGCAGGTACATTACTGGTGGGTGCTTCATCAGCCTTTGCACTGATGACAGCTGTCCTCTGCTGGATGCTTTGAGAAAGTGCACCCTTCAACAGTGTAAATGTGAACCTATTCAGTAGCATGTCTGTTCTCTACTGGCCAATACAGGTACTGCAGTTTATCCATGTCCCCTGTATCATCACCTTAAGTCGCCATGAGATAACAATAACAGATGTGCCACAGCGATGGCAAAATGCCAATCGATCACTCGTACACCTTCAGCATGACCTAGATGACCACAAGAGCCAATCAGCATGACCTAGGTGACCACAAGAGCCAATCAGCATGACCTAGTTGACCACAAGAACCAATCAGCATGACCTAGTTGACCACAAGAGCCAATCAATCAGTCATACACCTTCAGCATGACCTAGGTGACCACAAGACAACTACAAATTCCAGTATTCCAAATTTCTAATTTGTTACAACATTAGTATTACTCAGGCCATCAAGAGGGTCATGCACAGATGGTAAAAGGGGTGACAAATCTATAATCTGAATGTTATGAAGGACATGGGTAAAGTTCACTTCAAACAGCGTTTGTTTAACACAATTCTGAGGAATGAAATCAGGAACTGCAATGCAAGTACAAGAGCAAACTGCTTTTGGCTTGGTTTGGCTTGACTTGGTTTGGCTTGGCTTGGCTGGGCTTGACTTGGCTTGACTTGGTTTGGCTAGACTTATATATATTTGTGTTCAACATTCCTGTCTTGCTCCAATCAAGATCACTTCAAAAGCTGTGATGAAGAGGATAGGGGTTATGGAGCATCCCATCGCGATCCCCACTTCCAGTTGTTGCCAGATGGTGGTGGAATTTGGCAACATGAAGCACATGTGCAAGTCCTGGAAGTAGCTCATCACCATGGCCCTGATGCTCTGTGGGATGTAAAAGAAGTCCAGGGCAAATGCTATGAGGTTGTGTGGCACTGACCCATATGCGTTGGCTAAATCTAGCCAAACCACATGCAGGTCTTTCTTCTCCCTCTTGGCAATCTGGATCTGCTCCCAGATCATGGTGGCATGTTCCACACACCCCGGGAAACCTGGAATCCCGGCCTTCTGGCAGCTGGTGTCAATATAGCTATTCTCCATCAGGTAGGAAGTCATTCTTCTTACTCAGGCCATCAAGAGGGTCATGCACAGATGGGAAAAGGGGTGACAAATCTATTATCTGAATTTTAGGAAGGAGATGGGGACAAGTTCACTTCAAACAGCGTTTGTTTAACACAATGCTGAGGAATGAAATCAGGAACTGCAATGCAAGTACAAGAGCAAACTGTTTTTGGTTTGGCTTGGTTTGGTTTGGCTTGGCTTGGTTTGGTTTGGCTTGGCTTGGCTTGGTTTGGTTTGGCTTGGCTTGGCTAGACTTCTTGATAATACCAGAATAGATACAATAGATCAGGGCTCTGAGGCAAAGTCAGGGGCCGGAGGATATGAGGAGGTAACAAATAAAGAAATTACAACAACATACTGAAGGAGTCAATATATTCTAATTTGTAAGTACCTAACAACATATGCCCAAGAGGCCGCATAGGCCCAAGGATTCAAAAATCAAACCAGGTGAGCAATAATCAAGCCATATTAACAGACAATTGGAGAAATGCAATTAACTAACAAAAACATGCACTTCATTGTACATAGCTGTACCAACACAACTTTACTGGTCATTATCCTCAATATTTAAGATTAAACTGATGAGTGACAGGCCGAATCAAATGTATCTCCACCAACAAAGTGCATTGCATGGAACTGAATAGAATTGCAACTTAAAAGTGCATGGTATTCTATCAAGGAAATGTGTTTCAAATTTCATCACTCAGTTCAGGTGAACTGTATCAGTTGTTTAGAATTTCATTCATTTAACTGGCAAACAACTTCCAAGTACACCAATTTTTCTTGCACTATTCTGCCCCAGCTTCTGTGTGTGTGGCGTGGTCACTCTAGCCTGCTACATTGGCTTGGCAGATACAGTAGATAACAGTTTCCCCAAGAGAAAGTCTGAAGCTTGAAGTTCTTTTCAAACCTTTACTTAGGAAGCACTGTAAAACTGAGCAGACATACAGAATACATCTTAGTAATCTCATCTCGTAACATTCGTTTCTAAAAACAATCACTTAGCATTGCATTTTTAACTGTGATAGAAACTACGTTAGCTTAATGCTAACTTATTGGGGAATTTCCATAGAGACCGCGCTAGCGATTAGCATATATTATCAAAGTAAAGAACAAACTTCGGTTCATTAAAAATGGTTTCCACAAGAAGTAATGTTTCTAAGTAATAACTGATCAACTGTTTAAGAAAATACTTACAGGCAAACGTTTTCTGGCCATATATATCAGAGTAGGAAAAAATATACTGCAACCTATACAGGTGCATACCGCCACCTACTGCACGTGAGAGTGTACAATTAGCCATAGTCACGAACTGAATGATGCTACCGGAGCACACTCTGGGGGCCAGTCCAAAGCAACCTGCGGGCCAGATCTGGCCCGCGGGCCGCTTATTGAAGAGCCCTGCAATAGATAATAGATAAAGGAACAAATAGTAGTTCAACTTAGGCCTTCTGGTGCGAGTGACGTTTTTGAACACACGTAATGAGGATAGCAGTGAAGAGAGGATATTTTGTGGAAAACAAATAATTTTATTATGGCGTAAAATGCAATGCTTCCCCCTAACATAGCTACCGAAATGCCATCAAGCTTAGTTTTGCTCATTGCTAAATCCACACTAGCTATCCAGACTAGCTGCTACTGGCTGAGGCCCTTTGGCACAGATCCACTTTAGCGGGTGCCTGCAGGGGACGTCATTCCAGCTCTTCAGGGGGTTCACTGTGGGATAGGTGGCCACACAGTCCTCATAGCCATAGTCATCATTGGGTTCTCCGTCCATCCAGTACCTGAACCCAACGCCAAACACACACACACACACACATACACACACACCATAGTCATCATTGGGCTCTCCGTCCATCCAGTACCTGAGCCCAACACCAAAGACACACACACACACACACACACACACACACACACACACACACACACACACACACACACACACACACACACACACACACACACACACACAAACCAAAAAGTTTTCTCCAGAATTTCCAAACCAATAAAATGATGTCATAATACATTTATTGTCCCTTTATTATTATTATTATTGTTGTATTATTGTTCAGTAGTAGTAGTTGCAGTAGTAATAGTAGTAGTAGACTTATTATAATAGTATGTCATGCTAATTACCCTTTGGAAAGCAAAGACCCAGTTGTCCATTTCCATGTTCCTTCTGTGTCTTTATCTCTCAGTCCAATCCAGTATCCAGATCTGTAGCTAAAGCCTTCATCGTGGAGGGCCTGTAGAACCCCTAAAATAAATGTCTGTAAACACACACACACACTGGGATTTGAGCTCAGGTATGACATTCATAATAACAGGGTGTTATTGTAGTATCTAAAAAAACAACAATGAGTCTTTAACTCTTAAACAAAAGTCAGGAGACTGGATGAGTCGATCCGAAGTTTATTGCCGTCTTCCCGTCCAGCAAAAGGGGCGACAGTGGTACAGTGGTAGAGAAGTTGTTTAGTAATCAGAAGGTTGCTAGTTCTATTCCCTGTCGAAGCATCCTTGAGCAAGACACTGAACCCCTAATTGCTCCTGATGTGCAGTGTGCCATCAGTGTAAATGTAAAATGTAAAATGTGTATGCATTGTAAGTCGCACATATGTAAGTCGCTTTGGATAAAAGCGTCTGCTAAATGACTAAATGTAAATGTAAATGCAAAAGAGGTGGAGTAAGCTGATTTAAAGGCACCTAACTACTACTATAATTAAGCTGATTTAAAGGCACCTAACTACTACTATAATTTTGTGTGCGGTAGTTGCTCTTGCTGTGGCCAATCAGGATTAGCTTCACTTTCGGCTTCATCAGCCAGTTTAAGTGTGACTGCTCCTGAGTTAGTTTATGTTTACATGACTGCTCCTGAGTTACTTCATGTTTACCAGGTTAAAAAATGACTACATTATGTCACATCACGGCTAGTCAAGTCATTTCTGATGTGGGAACCAAATTTCTCCAGATCAGGGTCAGATTTGATGACCTTTTCCTTATTTACTCATCCATTCAAAAACAGCTTGGGGGCCTTTTTAGAGCCTTAGAGCCTGAGTCTGCCCCCCCCCCCCTCCTCTGGCCTCAGGCAGATGGGTACCCCCTTTTGAGCTGGGTTCTGCTCAGGGTTTCCTCCTCTCCACTGCCACCTAAGTGCTTACGTGACACCTTGATACAGTGACTTTGTTCATTCTCAGTTGACGAAGTTTGTAGGCGCTTTTACAAAATATATAAAATAGACTTGAAATGGCATTGCATGGGCCAGTTCTGACGGCCGTTAGGGTCGGGCAAAACTGCATCACCAACAAAACTAAAAACATCACACATCTTGTGGGAAGGGGAAGGGATATTTCTGTGAAACTTGCCCCAATGCATGCAGTGCAGCAGCTATGTGGCAACAAAGGCTGGATGTTGGTATCTTGAAAAAGCAAAGCAAAGCAAGAATGAAGAAAGTCCAGGTGGGCTGCCACATTAACCTAAAAAACAATAGCATATTTACAATTATCTAATGATTAAAAATGGTGAACTTCCCTAAATGGCTTCATACAATATTGACTCATCCTACAATTCAAGCTCATCACTACTGATACATTGTTAAAATGTCCAAATTCAAATATTGTTAGTAGACAGCAATGTAACACAGGAAATATGATCAATATGTTCTTCTCAAAACAAAGCACAAACTTTAGGACATTAAATGAGAGATTAAAACCCACTGAAGCACAGCTCCTCTTAACCTGACCCAGCTTTTACTGTGCAGAGCCATAATGGCCGCCGTACACGTAAATGAGAGATTATGTCAAAAGCAATTCAATTCAAATAATTTGTTTACCTACAGCTGCATTCGTGAATCCTGTCAATACCCGGGCTGCACACTGTTGAATTAAATTTACAGGAAAGGAAATATATAAACTTTTTTATAACTTAATTTAGTCACTGACTGGACCAGATATGCACACACGCCACAGCAGCTGGTGGTGGGACGTGCCACACAGTGCGAGAGCTTCCTGGTGTGTATTTAGGTATTATTGTTTATAAATGTAAATGTAATAAATAGATTTTTGAAGAAATGGCTGTTTGATTCAAGTTTAAAATCATCTTGTTACTGGGTGCCAGTGGCATGTTCATGTAGTTACTGGGCGCCAGTGGCATGTCCCTCCTTGTGCCAGTGGCATGTTCATCTTGTTACTGGGTGCCATTGGCATGTCCCTCCTTGTGCCAGTGGCATGTACTTCCTGATGCCACAGGCTGATTAAAAAGTGAACCCCCTCTCACAGGCAGAGTGGGCACAGGTAGTGCTGGTAGTCCGTTCATCCAATCATGTCATCTGGGATCAATAAAGTGATTGGAATGGCTTTTTCCACCGGCTTTTTTTTTCATCAAAGCATTTAATTTATTCATTGCTATCGGGATGATAAAGGAATTTCAATACATTTTTTTTTAAATCACACACACACACATCAAGAAAAAGAGTACATTAGGGCACATTGAATGCCAGTCTATAACGCTTTATTCATCATTTTGCACCAGAAACATTTTAAAACATATTGGTCTCATTACAATGGTATTAATAAAGAAACAGAGGAACACATTTTAAAACATACTGGTCTCATTACAATGGTATTAATAAAGAAACAGAGGAACACATTTCATTGGGGGTAAATTGTTGGATGAATATGGTCTCATTAAGATTTAACGACATAATAATAGATAATAATAGATAATAGATAATATTGTGATTGTCATATAAAACCAGGTATCAGAACATGTATGCAATAACAGAGGGACTAAACACTTAGGAGGGTGAGGTTATGCAACACAGAGCTCATCAAAACCTTTCACACTCAATGGCTTATTTCTGCTGTGGTGATACTGCATGTGTTACAGCAGAGGTCTAGAGGTACAGATATTGTAATAGCTGGGGTCCAGAGATCGGGGAATGGCTTCAGTCTGTTGTTGTCCCCAAGATCAAAGATTCTCAGGCCCAGCTGCTAGATCCTTACGTGTGAGTGATGTGTTAAATTATGTGATGTGTGAGATGTATGTGCTAACAGCATCTAGATATGTCAGTCACAGCAGCTTCACTGATGATCCAGAACCATAAACCCCAAACCCAGGGTAGAGTGTGTGAGTGAATGTGGTCTGGACTCTGTGCAGGAGGGTCATTGTGTCAGAGATGTTGTAGAAGGCCAGAGTTCCTGCCCTGTGATCCACATACACTCCTATCCTGGAGCTGGCCACTAGAGGGAGTTTAGAGCTTTTATTATTGTGTCTGATAAAGGAGCTGCTGCTGGAGAGGATCAGACTCCAGGACTGATCATTACGTCCAAACCCACACTCATCACCCCTTCCTCTCCTGCTGATGCTTTTATATGAGACTGATATCATAACCCACCCACTCCACTCAACCTCCCAGTAGCAGCGTCCAGACACACCCTCTCTACACAACACCTGAGGCTGCCCATCAAATCTCTCTGGATGATCAGGATATGACTGGACCTCATTTCTCAACTCCACCCTCCTGTTCCCCTCAGACAGATGGAGGTTTCTGTGTGCTGTGTTTGGATCCAGTATGAAGTGACAGGAGTCTGATGGAGGAGAAGACAGGACAAACTTAGGTATTTATATGTGTTAGGTGTGTGTATGTGTGTGTGTGTGTGTGTGTGTGTGTGTGTGTGTGTGTGTGTGTGTGTGTGTGTGTGTGTGTGTGTGTAGGGGTTGGGTTGTTGTTCATTCATGTTATTTTATATGAATCTTTGCGTGTGGGGGATGAGATTTATTTCTGTGATTTCTTCTGTGAGTTTTGTTTATGTGTGTGTGATTCTGTACATGTTTGTGCAAGTGTACATGTGTGAAGTGAGTGTCTGTATTCAAAAGTTCAAAAGTGAGCATGGTTGTGTGTGTGTGTGTGTGTGTGTTTGTCTGAAGGGAGTCCTTTGTATGAATGAATGATGTTGAGTGTGTGTAAGTATTTGGGTTTGTTTCATTTCATTCCTTTGTGTGAGATGAGTCCTTCGTATTGAAGGAACCAGAATTTAAGATTTATAGTTAATAAGGATATGTCATAGTCAATAATTCAATGTATCTTATACCTAGTTGTAATTGTTACTTTTATTTGGACTTAAGTTAGAATGTAATCATTTCTTGGTTAGAGAAGAGAGAGAGAGAGAGTCTGATGGCTCTAAGGCCTCATGAATACTGAGGGTGACGCCCCTGGTTCTCAGAGAGCATTTAACAGCGATCCTTCAATGGATAATCAGATAATCTTAGGTGAAGCTCTGTGAGTGAGTGGAACTCAGGCTCTGTCACACACACACACACACACACACACACACACACACACACACACACACACACACACACACACACACACCACACACACACACACACACACACACATGGCGTAGGTGAAGCTCTG
>NC_045158.1:28877063-28897063 GCF_900700415.2 Clupea harengus | reverse complement strand
GAGTTTAAATGAAGTGTGTGTGTGTGTGTGTGTGTGTGTGTGTGTGTGTGTGTGTGTGTGTGCGTGTGTGTGTGCTGATGAGGAGAACTGAGTTTAAATGAAGTGTGTGTGTGTGTGTGTGTGTGTGTGTGTGTGTGCTGATGAGGAGAACTGAGTTTAAATGAAGTGTGTGTGTGTGTGTGTGTGTGTGCTGATGAGAACTGAGTTTAAATGAAGTGTGTGTGTGTGTGTGCTGATGAGGAGAACTGAGTTTAAATGAAGTGTGTGTGTGTGTGTGTGTGTGTGTGTGCTGATGAGAACTGAGTTTAAATGAAGTGTGTGTGTGTGTGTGTGTGTGTGTGTGTGTGTGTGTGTGTGTGTGTGTGTGTGTGTGTGTGTGTGTGTGTGCTGATGAGGAGAACTGAGTTTAAATGAAGTGTGTGTGTGTGTGTGTGTGTGTGTGTGTGTGTGCTGATGAGGAGAACTGAGTTTAAATGAAGTGTGTGTGTGTGTGTGTGTGTGTGTGTGTGTGTGTGTGTGTGTGTGTGTGTGTGTGCTGATGAGGAGAACTGAGTTTAAATGAAGTGTGTGTGTGTGTGTGTGTGTGTGTGTGTGTGTGTGTGTGTGTGTGTGTGTGTGCTGATGAGGAGAACTGAGTTTAAATGAAGTGTGTGTGTGTGTGTGTGTGTGTGTGTGTGTGTGTGTGTGCTGATGAGAACTGAGTTTAAATGAAGTGTGTGTGTGTGTGTGTGTGTGTGTGTGTGTGTGTGTGAGAGAGAGTGTGTGTGTGTGTGTGTGTGTGCTGATGAGGAGAACTGAGTTTAAATGAAGTGTGTGTGTGTGTGTGTGTGTGTGTGTGTGTGTGTGTGTGTGTGTGTGTGTGCTGATGAGGAGAACTGAGTTTAAATGAAGTGTGTGTGATTGATGTGAGGGGGGTGTGGCAAATTTGTTACATCTCCTCCCGCACTTCCGTTTAGAACGCCATTTTAGGAAAATGGAAAAAGACACTGGAAAAGACACTGTTTCCTCTACCCATGACCTATAACAGCCATAATGAAATGTTGAACTGCTTAAACATGTAGGACCATGTGATTGCTACTGAAACTTGACTTGTGATTTAGAATAAAGTAAACTGTATAAAATGTGTTGGTGTCAAACTCACATTGTAGGAAATCCTCTCTGGTTGTAGGTTCAGGAGGCAACATAGCCTGGACTTTAGTCACTATTGAGAGAGAAAGAATCATATTAGAAACAACACTGTGGTGGAAATGTCAACGTTACATCAACCTTCTGTTTTTATGATGGCAGTAAATTTGTGTTCTGTTGTTGAGGGACATTATGAGTGTCCAGCTTCTTCAACCTTAAAGACCCTCTTAAGACAAGTAAACATGGAGACACCTGCAGAGTATCTCAGCTTCACTGACATACAAAGGATATGTTACAAATATGTGACATTGAGAAATACAGGTTCCTGAAGTTCACCATGACATTTAGCGTATTAGTACATTCCAGAGGGAAAGTATAGTAAGTCAGATTAACCTGATGCAGATATCTTCATGACTTCCTCCTTGCAGAAATTCTCCAGCTGCATCTTTAGTGATGAGACAGATTTCTTCACAGCCTCAAAAGAGAGGCCTTGGTTCACAGAGATGCAGGATAAGTCTTTAGACTCAGGTGTCTCACTGACTGACTGGAAAGTCTAAATAAAGAAACACAGAGATAGAGAGAAAGAGAGAGAGGAGGAAGAGATGACAGAGAGAGAATAGCTTCATTCTCAAAATAAAGCATCCACGTATAAATAAATTGTAAGATTAAATGTACAATCTGTATTTAATGACAAGTAAATTCCGTTGATACAGTTGAAATGGAAACTTTTTTGTTAACTGTAAATAAAAGCTTCAACTATTACAGTGCACACGAGACTCTTAAGTTAGATATGTCTCTGTCATCTCTTTACTACTGTACATCCCACTTATTACTGTAATAACTGTATTAATCGTACTTACACCTTACAATACTTCTTAAACATTGACTAATACCTCATTCACTTCCTTTCATTTCACTTATTACCACCACTAATACTTACACCTGCACTTTTTATATACTTATCATATCTACACTTCCTACCTCCAACTGCTGCTAGTCCCAATTCTGTTCATATCACATATCTATTTCTTCTGTACATATATATTTATTTATTCACTTACTCCACTTTACATATTCACATACTCTGCACTTTTTTGCTATTTTGCACTTCTGGTTGGATGCTAAACTGCATTTCGTTGTCTCAGTACTTGTTACTCTGTGCAATGACAATAAAGTTGAATCTAAAATCCTCTAATGTTTGAGATTGAGATGTGAAACTATGTGTCTAATATAGGGTGGGTGTATGTTGCCGCCAGAGGTAAGCAATCTGTTGCGAAGAAGATGCAAGGTCCCTCCCAGTACATCTGAGAATGCCAGCTTCCTTGGGTCAAGAAAAACCCAATGGAAAACTGGACACCAACACACCGGGCTTTGGCGTACGGATTGGCTAGACCTGAATGACCTCTGTAACCGCACTAACATTCAGTTGCAGTGGAAGAGCACATCAGGACAGCCAGTAGAGCTTAATGATGACATCATCACGGACCCAACGACGACGGCAGAGGCAACCATCACCCCTGGACGACAGCATTCACCACCTCAACACAAAGAACACCAGAGGGACAATACACAACTTTTTCCGATTGCGCATGATTCAAAATTGGACAGGGCTACGCCTACAAGGAAGACTGGCCTGCCTGCCGTGCGCTGATCACAGCGTATCTCATTCTGCACTGCGGAACACAGCACTACATGACGACATACACAAGTTTATAATAAAAGCTCGTCTTCAGGTATTAGCAACAAAAGCCAACTTAGAAACATGGTTCCCATCCAAGCATGAGCCGTTCTGTCTGCTCCACCACGACCAACAGAGGGAATCCATCGCGCATATCCTCAACGGCTGCCCTGCCTACAAAGGACTATATATCGCTGGCCATGAAGAAGCTCCGCGATAACACCAACTTCACAACCATCCATACCAACGAGTCAGTTTAAAACATACTGGTTCTCCATTCCCCATGATCAGCGGAACGCAATGAAAACTGCCATTAAGCACATCCCAAAAACACCAGACCTTGTGTCAATTGATGAAAAGAACAAAGCGATCACAATCATTGAAATTGGTTGCTCTTATGACGCTTACATGGACACCTGCTATGCATTCAAACTGTTAAAATGTGTGTGTGTGTGTGTGTGTGTGTGTGTGTGTGTGTGAGTGTGTGTGAGAGTGAGAGTGTGTGTGAGAGTGAGAGTGAGTGTGTGTGTGTGTGTGCACTGCTCTCTCAAGCTGGCTACCTGCTAGCGAGGGTAAGCCATGTGGTGATTCCTTCAGTTGAAGTTTTTTGGTTGATGTTATGAATCCCAAACGACCCAACACAAATGGTTGTCCAAATGCCACTGGTTTGCCTTGACCTACATGTGGCCTGACCAAAGAGGCCGAGTGGCAGGCACCTGTGCACCTCAAGTGCCTCCAAACAAACTGTGAGCCATGATGTCAGGGCAGATGTGCTTTTATCAATTAACCACAGGTAGTGACATCACTCAAGCCCCGCCTGTCAGTCAGTGTTCTTCCTACCATGTGACCTAACCTGTCCTAACAATTGCCATAATGATTTTGAGCAGTTTTCTAAAGAATGAAAATGTCTTTGTCATGCTAAAATATTTTGAGTGATAACTACAGAAAATGTCTTTACACACGGTAACTGCATGGGGTAAGGTATCTGTTCAAATGCTGTGGACTGTGTTACAATAAGAAGAAAAATAGTCTGGAAATGTACAGACCCTTGAAGGAAATTCAACAATATCTAAATTGAATTCAAATTTCCTCCTAGGAATATATTCAACATAAATCAGGGCCCTCAAATATTCTGTGCACTAACAATCCATCATCAACACTTACCTTGAGGAAATGGATGTGATCCTCTGTGTGTGAAAGCTGCTCCAGCTCAGCATCTCTCCTCTTCAGCTCAGCAATCTCCTCCTCCAGTCGCTTCAAGAGGTCTTCAGCCCGACTCACCTCAGCCTTCTCCTGATCTCTGATCAGCTCTTTCACCTCAGAGCACCTTCTCTCAATGGAGCGGATCATCTCAGTAAAGATCCTCTCACTGTCCTCCACTGCTGTCTGTGGCAGAGCTCTGTTAGGAGACACACAAAGAGGAGGGGGGACAGGAGACACACAGAGGTAAGTGAAGGAGCAAACTCACTTGTGGTGTGACTGGCTCCTCTTGATCAAATGACCAAGGGCAAATCCTGCCAAACCATGTCTTTCTGTGAGGGTCTGTATCATGTAGAGATGGCAGCATAACGGTGATAACACAATAACAAGTGTTTACTGAGCCAGCTGTTGTCTTATGTGGTCAGTTCTCACCTTGAGAGTCTCCACAGCCTTCCTCAGCTCCTGCAGCTCCTTCTCTCTCTCCTGGATTCTCTGCTGGAATCTCCTCTGGGTCTGCCCCAACTGCCTCTGTTTAAAAAAAAAAAAGAAAAACAGCCTCTTTTCACCATATTATCGGTGGATTGTTTACAACAATGATGATCAAACATCACACATGACAACTGAACATTTATAAGCAAAAACCTTTAAGTACATTTAAGTCTTTTCAAGAGATTTAATGACACATTGAAGCAGTCGCTATCATCTTCATGTGAAATTCAGGATGAAGCCATGAGCTAAGTTTAAGAGGAGCACTGAAATTAAACAGCAAACAATGCTTGCGGCATAGCTGTCTCACAACCTTTAGAACAGAACAGAACATTATTTTACGAGGTAAAAATATGTCCACTTTGATAACGACAGGTTAATGTTTCACAGTTTTTACACTCTAAACACTGGACCTTGCACCTGATAATCATTTCCTGATTCCTCCTTTCTCTAACGGGCAAAGTCATTGCGGAAACAGACAGACTTAAAGACTGGTGAGATAGTTATAGTATTACATTCACAGTTAGTACGTATAAGAGCCCTCATAGAAATGTTGGACACACATGTAGCTCCAGTACTGACCTGTTTGTGTGTCCGTTCTGCTGCAGCAGTGACTGTGTCATGGCCTTTGTGTTTGTCCATCGTGCACAGATAGCAGATACAACTCTGATCGGTTCGACAAAATATTTCAAAAACCTTCTTATGACGAGAGCAGATCCTCTCCTGTAGCTGGCCTGTGGCATCAATCACTGAGTGTTTTCTTCCTGGGTTCAGGTCATTGTGAGCTTTGAAGTGAGTTCCGCAGTAAGACAACAGACAATCCAGACAGGACTTCACAGCTTTGAGTTTTGTCCCAGTGCAGACGTCACACTCCACATCTCCAGGTCTGGCATAACAGTGAGCAGGAACATCAGTTTGGATTCTGGTCTTCCTAAACTCCTCCACCATTTCAGCAATCAGAATGTTTCTACCGAGAACAGGTCTTGGTCTAAATGTCTGTCTGCACTGGGGGCAGCTGTAGATGCCTTTACCATCTTCCTGATCCCAGCAACCTTTAATACAGCCCAGACAATAAGTGTGTCCACATGGAACGGTAACTGGATCCTTCATTAGATCCAGACAAACTGAACAAGTGAAAGAATCCTGTCTTTGGGTCGAAGATTCCGCCATTTCTCCCAGCCACGATCACACACAGGGAGATAACAGTGTGAGAGTTCAGTTTCTGTGTCATGTGTTTTATTCAAGAGGAGGAGTGGCAGAGATGTTGTTGCCACACTGTTGGGGAGGAGTCAGTCAAATGATTTGATAATGTATGTCTATGTGTGTGTGTGTGAGAGAAAGACTCTAACTTATAACTCTAACTTTGAGGAGGAGTCAGTCAGATTAGGAGTGTGTGTGAGAGTGAGTGAGTGAGTGAGTGAGAGAGAGCGAGAGAGAAGGACAGAAGGAGATAGAGAGAGAAGGAGAGAGGGCAAGAGAGGTAGAAGGGAAGTATTTGACTTTCTCATCTTAAGCCACGTCCCCGTTCTATGATGCGTTGCTGACTAAACCTGTGGAAACATGCATGTCTTGCCGCTCCCCTCAAAAACTCCTCCTATTCTTTGCCAAAACAGAGACAGAAAGGTGTCAGTGAAAAGTACTGACTGAAAAAGACTATCAGAGTTTTGCAAAGATGTCACTGAAAAAAGTAATAAAATAATAAAATCTGTGCTCTGTGCTCAAAGTTAGCTAGCATCAATGTTTTGGGCTGTATTGGTAATTGGATGTTAGGTCTAAAGCCTCATCTTGGAATTGTTTGTATACATCTCCTCATTTTTAATTTCAAAATGGAAAATTCCGGCACTTCAGAAAAGCTTGCACAAAAACCTCTGAAAACACTTGAAGGTCATTTGTAAAATACTTGAAACTGTTATTCAACTGTGCTATACACATGTTTATGTGCACCCAATGGTTTGGCTTGGCTTGGCTTGGCTTGGCTTGGTTTGGCTTGGTTTCGGCCTGGTTGAAAGCCTCTGGGGAGTCGGTTTAGCTTGGACAGCTCCCCACTGAGCTGAATAGGTGGCAAGAACTGCCTTATATATTCCTAAATTTCCCTCGGGATTAATAAAGTATCCATCTATCTATCATCTATCTAGTCACTACATTTCCCTCGGGATTAATAAAGTATCCATCTATCTATCATCTATCTAGTCACTACATTTCCCTCGGGATTAATAAAGTATCCATCTATCTATCATCTATCTAGTCACTACATTTCCATTTCCATTCATGTTTAGTCATTTAGCAGACGCTTTAATCCAAAGAGACGTGCTAAGGAGGGAATTCACCACAGAAATACGGCACATATATATTTGTGTTCAATATTCCTGCCTGTTCCTGCACCACAGGCACTGCACTGCGTATGTTAGTTCTTGATAATACCAGAATAGATACAATAGATACCGGTAATAGATAATAGATAAAGGAACAAACAGTAGTTCAACTTTGGCCTTCTGGTGCGAGTGACGTTTTTGAACACACGTAATGAGTATAGCAGTGAAGAGAGGACATTTTGTGGAAAACAAATCATTTTATTATGACATAAAATGCAATGCTTCTCACTAACATAGCTACTGAAATGCCATCAAGCTTAGTTTTGCTCATTGCTAAATCCACACTAGCTCTCCAGACTAGCTGCTACTGGCTGAGGCCCTTTGGCACAGATCCACTTTAGTAGTTGTGTGCAGGTGAGGTCATTCCAGCTCTTCAGTGGGTTCACGGTGGGATAGGTGGCCACACAGTCCTCATAGCCATCGCCATCATAGGGCTCTCCGTCAATCCAGTACCTGAAACCAACGCCAAACACACAAACCAAAAAGTCTTCTCCAGAATTTCTAAACCAGTAACGCAAATGTTTAAAATGATGTCATAATACATTTATTGTCCCCAAACACCGATCAGTTTTATTATTGTTGTATTATTGTTCAGAAGTAGTAGTTGCAGTAGTAATAGTAGAAGTAGACTTAGTATACTGTTATTTCATGCTAATTACTTTCTGGAAGGCAAAGACCCAGTTGTCCATTTGTATGTTCCTTGATGTCTTGATCACTCAGTCCAATCCAGTATCCAGATCTGTAGCTAAAGTCTTCATCTTGCAGGCCCCGCAGAACCCCTACAATAAATGTCTGCAAACACACACACACACACGCACACACGCACACACACACACACACACACACACACACACACACACACACACACACAGAGATTTGAGCTCTGGTATGACATTCATAATAACACGTGTTATTGTAGTATCTGAAAAAACAAAAGTCAAAAGTCAGTAGTAATATCAAAAAAAAAATGACTACATTATGTCACATCACGGCTTGTCAAGTCCTTTCTGATGTGGGAACACATTTTTTCCAGATCAGGGTCAGATTTCTGACCTTTTACTTATTTACTCATCCATTCAAAAACAGCTTGGGGGCCTTTTTAGAGCCTTAGAGCCTGAGTCTCTCTGCTCCCCCCCCCCCCCCGGCCTCAGGCAGATGGGTACCCCCTTTTGAGCTGGGTTCTGCTCAGGGTTTCCTCCTCTCCACTGCCACCTAAGTGCTTACATGACACCTTGATACAGTGGCTTTGTTCATTCTCAGTTGACAAAGTTTGTAGGCGCTTTTACAAAATATATAAAATAGACTTGAAATGGCATTGCATAGATGTGTGCCAGTTTAGGGCCAGATCTGACGGCCGTTAGGGTCGGGTAAAACTGTATCACCAACAAAACTAAAAACATCACACATCTTGTGGGAAGGGGAGGGGAGATTTCTGTGAAACTTGCCCCAATGCATGCAGTGCAGCGGCTATGTGGCAACAGAGGAGCGTTCAGTGCTGTTTGTTCAAGGCTGGATGTTGGTTTCTTGAAAAAGCAAAGCTAAATAGGCTAACAGAGCTAGCACTGACCAGTGAGCTTCACCTCCTTTTTCCTCTTTGCTTCCACATGAGGTAAGAATGAGGAACGTCCAGGTGGGCTGCCACATTAACCTCAAAGACAAATAGCATATTTACAATTATCTAATGATTAAAAATGGTGAACTTCCCTAAATGGCTTCAAACAAGATTGACTCATCCTACTGATACATTGTTAAAATGTCCAAATTCAAATATAGTTGATCCTACCAGGTCAATACCAGTAGACAGCAATGTAATGTAAATAACACAGGACATTTGATCATATGATGTTCTTCTCAAAACAAAGCACAAACTTTAGGACACTAAATGAGAGATTATGTCAAAAAGCAATTAAATTCAAATTATTTGTTTACATACAGCTGCATTTGTGAACCCTGTCAATACCCGAGCTGCATACTGTTGAATTAAATTTACAGGAAAGGAAATATATAAACTTCATTTAGTCACTGACTGGACCAGATATGCACACACGCCACAGCAGCTGGTGGTGGGACGTGCCACACAGTGCGAGAGCTTCCTGGTGTGCCTGGCTTTGGACCCTGTGTCTCTCTGGTACAAGTCTGTCTTCATGACCTGGCTTTGGACCCTGCGTCCCTCTGGTACAAGTCTGTCTTCATGACCTGGCTTTGGACCCTGTGTCCCTCTGGTACAAGTCTGTCTTCATGACCTGGCTTTGGACCCTGTGTCCCCCTGGTACAAGTCTGTCTTCATGACCTGGCTTTGGACCCTGCGTCCCTCTGGTACAAGTCTGTCTTCATGATCTGGCTTTGGACCCTGCGTCCCTCTGGTACAAGTCTGTCTTCATGATCTCCTTCTTCGTCCCCCTGGCTCTGATCCTTGTCTGCTCGCTCCGCATCGTCTCTGAGCTCAGGCGCTGGCATCTTATTCGCTACGGCAACATCAAGAGGGGGTGGTGGTGTTCGTTGTCTGCTTCCTGCCCAGCAACGTGGCCCAGGTGCTGATCTGGGTGAGGATTGGGTCCCAGAGGACGTGTGAATCCGTGGAGGTAATACACATGCTCTTCTACACCACGCTGACCCTCACCTACCTCAACAGCATACTGGACCCTGTGCTCTACTACTTCTCCAGCCCCGCCCTCCAGCGGGTGTGCAGACAGCTGGTGAGACTCCAGAGCACAGAGGGGACGGTGGACACAGGGGAGGACGGGACTAAAGACAGCAGCTCCCAGGCTGACAGACAGGAGTGAGGGGTCTGAGCACAGAGGGGACGGTGGACACAGGGGAGGACGGGACTAAAGACAGCAGCTCCCAGGCTGACAGACAGGAGTGAGGGGTCTGAACACAGAGGGGACGGTGGACACAGGGGAGGACGGGACTAAAGACAGCCGCTCCCAGGCTGACAGACAGGAGTGAGGGGTCTGAGGCTCCTGCTGCTGCAGGTGGAGACAGACACATTTCACTCGTGCTGTCATGTAGTGCTTACTATTTTAAAGCTCCTTTAACAGGAATATTCAGCATCTATGAGTATGTGATTTACACAATGTACATTTGAATTTAGAAATACTGTATTTTTTTTTCATTTCTATTAATATAATATATAGAATTACTATTGAAATAACATATTTAAAACACATTAGGCCTATTTTGCATGCACAAAACATGTATTTAGGTATTATTATTGTTTATAAATGTAAAAATGTAAATGAAATAAATAGATTTTGAAGAAATGGCTTTTTGATTCAAGTTTAAAATCTACATGACACATATCAGACATGAAGAAGGTTCCATTAATTGGTAATTATTTTCAACATGTAACATTCTGAGGATATAGTATATTTAGAGTAGAGATGAGGACAGAACTTTTACAATCCATTCAAATTTCTGTGTTTTGGAATGCACCAATGGCAAGACAATGGTTTTCGATCAGGAACAGCGAATGTTGTCAACTGTTGATGTTGTTGATTAGTGACTCGTCGGCATGTACCACCTCCTGCCAATGGCATGTTCATCTTGTTACTGGGTGCCATTGGCATGTCCCTCCTTGTGCCAGTGGCATGTACTTCCTGATGCCACATGCTGATTAAAAAGTGAACCCCTTCTTACAGGCAGAGTAGTGTTGGTAGTCCATCCAATCATGTCATCTGGGATCAATAAAGTGATTGGAATGGCTTTTTCCACTGGCTTTTTTTTTTCATCAAAGCATTTCATTTATTCATTGCTATCGGGATGATAAAGGAATTTCAATACATTTAAAAAAAAATCACACACACACACATCAAGAAAAAGAGTACATTAGGGCACATTGAATGCCAGTCTATAACTCTTTATTCATCATTTTGCACCAGAAAGATTTTAAAACATATTGGTCTCATTACAATGGTATTAATAAAGAAACAGAGGAAGACATTTCATTGGGGGTCAATTGTTGGATGAATACAGTCTCATTAAGATTTACTGACATGGTACATATTATTGTGGTGGTTGTCATATAAAACCAGATATCAGAACGTGTATGCAATAACAGAGGGACTAAACACTTGGGAGAGTGAGGTTATGCAACACAGAGCTCATCAAAACCTTTCACACACAATGTCTTGGTTATGCAACACAGAGCTCATCAAAACCTTTCACACACAATGTCTTATTTCTGCTGTGGTGATACTGCATGTGATACAGCAGAGGTCTAGAGGTACATATATTGTAATAGCTGGGGTCCAGAGATGTGGGAATGGATTTAGTCTGTTGTTGTCCCTAAGATCAAATATTCTCAAACCTAGCCTTACGTGTGAGTAATGTGTTAAATTATGTGATGTGTGAGATGTTTGTGCTAACAGCATCTAGATATGTCAATCACAGCAGCTTCACTGATGATCCAGAACCATACAACCTAAACCCAGGGTGGAGAGTGTGAGTGAATGTGGTCTGGACACTGTGCAGGAGGGTCATTGTGTCAGAGATGCGGTAGAAGGCCAGAGTTCCTGCCCTGTGATCCACATACACTCCTATTCTGGAGCTGACCACTAGAGGGAGTTTAGTCTTTTTCTTATTGTGCCAGAAAATGGAGCCTATGCTGTAGAGGTTCAGACTCCAGGACTGATCATTAGCTCCAAACACACACTCATTACCCCCTTTCCTGCTGATGCTTTTATATGAGACTGATATAAAAACATCCCCACTCCACTCAACCTCCCAGTAGCAGCGTCCAGACACACCCTCTCTACACAGCACCTGAGGCCACCCATCAAATCTCTCTGGATGATCAGGATATGACTGGAGCTCATCTCTCAGCTCCACCCTCCTGTTCCCCTCAGACAGATGGAGGCGTCTGTGTGCTGTGTTTGGATCCAGTGTGAAGTGACAGGAGTCTGATGGAGGAGAAGACAGGACACACTTAGGTATTTATATGTGTTAGGTATAAACGTGCATGTATGAGTGCGTGTGTGTGTGTGTGTGTGTGTGTGTGTGTGTGTGTGTGTGTCAAGGTTATTATAGTTTTGCATTTTTCACTAGTTTTTATTTTTATTTCGTTTTGACTTTTTGTTTTCAATTTCAGTTTAGTTTTAATTAGTTTTTAAAGCGGGTTTGCTAGTTTAGTTTAGTTTTTATTTTTGGAAAATGCTTAGTTTGAGTTTAGTTTTTATTAGTTTCAGTATTAGTTTTAGTCTTTACCGCGTAATGCAACAGACCAAAGGGGGGGCCAGGGAAGCTTAATTTTTTGCTTGCAAAACAAAATGACCAAAATGAATAGTAGACAAGCTATAATAAATAATAAGTAATACAAACTCAACAAAACATATCATTTAAAAAAATGTAATCACTTTGGACAGATGAACAGTCATCCACAAAAGACAACTATGAAAGATGTGTGTCAGTCAGAATTTGCGCATGTCCTGTTCAAACAGAAAGGGGACAGTGAGACGGTGAGGCAGCATCTCAGATTGCGCAATCCCTGGCAAACTGGGTTGAGCGCATGCGTATAACCTATTTAGTCTTGCTGATCTGACGTAAAACCATGCCCGTATTAAGACTTCATGGTGCCCCTGGGCAACAGTGACTCTCTGGTGCCCCCCTACCCCCACCCCGCAGAACACAAACCATACCTATCCACAGGGGTGTATTGGTCCTTGAGTAGAAATAATTTCTAAGAAGTATTATTTCTGAGTATCTGTACTTTACTTGATTGTTTTTTTTATACATACTTTTTGCTTAATACTGCTCCACTACATTTTCCATACATTGATGTAACCTATGTAAGTAAAAATGCACTGGGAGCAAGTCAGTTATGAGAAAGTAACCGTACGACAGGGGGATGCTACCGTTTACCCCCCTGAAGTGCGGTTATTTTCCATAACTCACTTATCCCGCTTATATCACAGCTAACTTGCTAAAGTAATTAATGCATATGCTGTAAATTATGTTTAATGTGAACTTATGTTATTAGAAATCATAACTTAATACAGTACAGAACTATTGTTTTATCTTTTGATGACCTTAATAAAATATAATTACTAATCTCAACAGGTATATTATTCGTCTAAATCATAAGAAAGTTTATACTTTTACTTTTGGTACTTAAGTAGGATATGCAGACTTAAATCTGCTATAATCTACACAGAAAAGGAGAACATGAGCACATGTACAAAACAAATCAAGCTTTATTTATTTAATCGAACTCGCCCAAAAACAAGTCAGAAGCCTGCCAAGTAGCCTACGTCTTTCAACCAGTAGATGGCTAGCACTTTCTTAACAATGCATAGTATAGTAATCAATCTTCATTGCAATTATAGCACACCAAACAATTAAATCTGACATTACAAAAAGCAATCCAACGTTAGATGGATTCAGTTATCATTAAACCAACTCACAGCACCTCAAATAAGCATTGCAGTTCACAAAGCTTTCCAAAACTTAAATAGCTAACAAGAAGTGATGACGGCTATCAAAAACATCGGCGAGGTTATGCATTTAGTGACACACACGTACACAAGCGCAGTGAGTCTACTAACGAACTATCATTTCAGAACCATTGGGAGTAGACAGTACACACACTTTGCCTTCTGAAAAACACAGATGTACACTGTTCAAACCTTTGCAAGCGCAGCGAGTTTACTAACGAACTATTATTTCAGAAACAAGCTTTAGGACAGGTGGGGGGAGGGGGGATACTTGGGTGCCCTGCTTGCACAGACACAACGCAGACAGACTGCGACTCATTGTGGGACGGTAACGTGAGTGATTTTTTTGGTCACTGTTGTCCCAAATGTATGTACTGTATTATTGCAATTACATTTATTAATTTGTTTTTATTAATAAAAAATACATCGGTTGCTTGGTGCCCCTGGAGTCTTGGTGCCCTTGGTTGCCCAGTTGCCCATATGGTTAATCCGGCCAATGCGTAAAACCGCAGTGAAAAAGCAAAGGCAAACAGTACCTCTGCTTCAATGGAGTCCACCGGTCGGGTTTATGCTTGTTCTGCCGTAGCTCTTCTTCTTCACTTATATTTGACCTTGACTGCGAAAATGGAAGATTCTATAGCTAAGCTAAAACATTTCTCAAAACTGAACTTTCAATCACAACGTGAAGTGATCAATAATGGGAGACCAATGCCCTAGCTAAAAGGTATGCTTCAAACAACGGGAGAGAAGATAACTCGATCGACAGCTCACATTCAAAGCCAAATTGCTTTGAAAATATTTGGAACCTCAAGAATAGATTTGGTTTTGGACGTACAGCGGGGACTAAATAGTAGCAAGGGGGAGGGGTTCTCACCCCTCATTCGCTACCATTACATTGATATCAGAGAAAGCTCCGTTGATTTCCCATTATTTCTCTTAGGATCTCTTTGGTGAGCTGATTTTGAGAAATTAAACTTAAATTGCAGCTAAAGTTGTGTTTCCTGGTTGCTGTTATCTAGTTGCTACGCTAGCTAACTAAGGACACTTAACCTTAAACGATTTAAATGGAAGAGTTCAGTTTGCATGAAGTGATAGCTAGTTATCTAGCTGATGTTATAGTCTCCTCGATTTAACTCTTAGAATTGTAATGGGAAAAGGTAGAAACCCTCAGGGTGCCTGACTGCAAGTTTCTATGAAAGAGTTCATATTCACGAGTGCATATTCACACGAGTTCATCAAAAGCTAGCAGCTGTAGCAACCTTACCTAGCTGTGTGTAAAGAATGCTGATATGAAAAACAACCAGTAGTCAATGTGCAAGCTGCCAATTTAATGCTGATTTAAGATACTGTATTGGGTTTATATATTTGTAAAGCTGACTCTGAAAGAGTCAGTGCCTCACCAGCCACGAACTTCACCGCACATTACTGTTCCAAGTAATCCCAAATAGGACTCTGTCGCTCTCTCCCGACTTTTGCCGCCATGATACCAGGCGAGGGGCGTGTACTAAAAGTGGTACAGTGGAAGATAGACTTGACTAGGACTATGTATGAAATATATTGACATCTTTGAAATACATTGACAAAGACGAAAACTAAAGACATTTTCTCTATAATTCTATTTCATTTTAGTTAGTTTTGTAAAGACACAATACAGTTTCAGTTAGTTATCGTTTTTTTATAAAGCCTCGTTTTTATTTTTATTTCAGTTAACGAAAAAAAAAAAATCACACCTCGTTTTCGTTTTTTCGTTAGTTTTCGTTTACGATAATAACCTTGGTGTGTGTGTGGTTGTTGTTATTATTTTATATGATTCTTTGCGTGTGGGGAATGAGATTTATTTCTGTGATTTCTTCTGTGAGGGAATGTTTCACATATAAGTGAGATTTGTTTTTGTGTGTGATTCTGTACATGTTCGTGCAGGTGTACATGTGTGAATGTCTGTATTCAAAAGTGAGTATGGTTATGTCTGAGTGTGTGTGTGTGTGTTTGTGTGTGTGTGTGAGAGAAATACAGTGTGTGTGTTTGTCTGAAGGGAGTCCTTTGTATGAGTGAATGATTGGTGTTGAGTGTGTGTAAGTATTTTTTTTTTTTTTTCATTTGATTCCTTTGTGTGTGAGATCAGTCCTTCGTATATAGGAGTGTGAAAGTGTTCCAGTGTCTTTGTATGTGAAAGTCTGATGGTGTGGTTGGTTGTATGGTTGTATGGGTGTGTGAGAGAGACAGAGAAACAGAGAGGGAGAGAGAGAAAGAGAAATACAGAGAAATACAAATGCCTCTTTCCTCCTCTCCTAGTCTAGACTAATCTTCACTGTGGAATGCTGCTGTAGTCTCTCCATCTGATCTACTTGTAGAATCCCTCAGCCTACACCTACTCACCCCAACCACACTGTCATGCATTTTTGTTTTCATGTGAGATTCTCTACATGTTTGCATGGAGGTTTGTCTACATTTGTGTGTGTGTGTGTGTGTGTGTGTGTGTGTGTGTGTGTGTGTGTGTGTGTCTGTGTTTGTGTGACTCATTGATCTGATAGCTTTACAGATCACACATGCATAGGACAAGTGCATATCAGAATCAGAATAGTATTTATGGCCAAGTAGGTTTACACCTACCTGGAATTTGTTCTGATGTATAGGTGCATACAGTAAACATAAAAACATACAAACACAGTAAGTACTACACATAACATAAAACATAAAAACACAGTAAGTACTACACAAACACAATACGTACTACAATACAAAAAGCAGGGCAGGAGTGCAAAAGTGGATGTGCAATGTGCAGTGTTAGGCCAGGCAAAGTAGCGTTTTTCAAAAGACAAATTGTAAAATAATTTTTTGCAGCTTAGATCATTTCTATGAGGTGTCCAGAACAACATACTAAAAGTCCTAAGAAATCCTAGTTGAGGAAATATGTTAAATTCTCATCAATCCGAGATGTGTGCCAATAAGGCCAGGCAACATTACACCCCAATGGGGCTATTTTTTTCCTTTACTCCTATCAAAATGAAACTTTACACAATGAAACTACCCATGAAAAGTACATTTTTTTGTATTTCAAGTTTCTTTGAAAATTAATTTGAATATGCACATGAGCTCCACACTTATTCGCATAGGCAGAAACACCATTCATATGTATAACAAATACATCGGCCCATCGACAATTCCCGGAGACAGAGTACACATCAAATGCCGCCGCAGCTATTGTAAAGCAGAAAATATTGTACGTGATAATGTAATACCTTCTTTGCAACAAGTCAAACATATTCTCCGCTCAGAACAGAACTTCAATTTTCAAGAGCATTGCTTGTTCTGTGGACAACCAACTGTAATAGATAATAAAAATAAGCAGAGAGAGAAAATTGATATCTACCCAGTAAGAACAGGAGACTTCCAGGAAAGGATTGTGCAGGTTTACCACTTAAGGAACGTTGAATGGTCTGATACAGTTTTGGGGAGAATGTCATCTGTCCATGACCTTCATGCAGCCGATGCAATGTACCACAACATTTACAATGCTAACTTTGATGGCTACAAAGAAGAACCAATAATAAAAGACGCCACTCAACTGCGTCGGACAGGTGCTACTCCCGGTGTGACTGTACACTTCTCTGGTGACATGATCATCCAATCCAAAAAGGACCAGTTCCAGTTCCAGACCAGTTAACAATAAGGAAAACAAACAACGGTTCTTGGTTTATCTCAGTGCTAAACTTGAGAAGGCTGGGTGTATCACAGACCATGCAAAGCACGATACAGATGTGCTCATTGTCCAAACTGCCATTGCCTCTGCCAGAACAAAAGACACAGTCTTAGTAGATGATGACACAGACTTGTTAGTACTCTTGTTGCATCATGCTGATCTGAATGCACAGGAGCTGTTTCTGGCACCAGAACCAAAGAAAGCAACAAAAACAAGACGGATATGGTGCATAAAGCAGACGAGGGAGTTACTTGGTCCCAAGGTGTGTGACAATCTCCTCTTTATCCATGCCATTTTAGGCTGTGATTCTACGTCTCGTCTATTTGGCATGGGAAAGGGAATGGCACTGAAAAAAGTAAAGAATGACACTAGCTTTCTCGAACAAGCTAAGGTGTTCAGCCAGTCACAGGAAAATGTGGGAAAAGGCATCATCATTGCAGCAGATGAAAAAGCTCTAGTATCACTGTATGGGAGCGAAAAAGATGAATCACTGGATATGCTGAGATACAGGCGATTCTGTGATAAAGTAACTCAGAACTCATCTCCAGTGGAACCTCAAACTCTCCCTCCAACGTCAACAGCTGCAAAGTTCCATAGTCTTCGGGTCATTTACCAAATGATGGAGTGGAAAGGGGGAAGTGAACGTATGGTTCCAAAAGACTGGGGGTGGCATGTTTTGGATGGGAGATTTATGCCAATAATGACCGATCAGCCTGCGGCACCACCAGAAATACTAGATGCGGTCCGCTGTAGTTGCAAGAAAGACTGCAGCACAAAGAGATGCACATGCAAAAAACATGGACTCCCTTGCACTGCCATTTGCGGAGAATGTCGTGGTACTAGCTGCACAAACTCACAGTTGCCTGATTTATCAGATCAATATGACCCAGAGGGGAAGAATTAAGCAAAGAACAAACCAGGAACTGATATAGGGGGTGCCAGAACCAAGAGCCACAGACAAGGGGTCGAGGATCCAGGCTGGATTTAAAAAAAAAAAAACTTCAAAAAGAAAAACTAAAAAAACTAATATAAAATAAAAAACACCCAAAAAAGCCCTCCCCTGTTGTTGCTATCTTGTCGTGGTGGGGAGGCTTGTGTGCCTCCGTGACCCTGAAGACTATACCGGCGGGGGGTTATACCCCTGGCAGGTACTACCAAGCTCAAGTGTATAGCTCATTTGCATATTAAAATACATTTTCAAAGAAACTTGTAATACTAAAAATGTTACTTTTCATGAGTAGCTGCATTGTGTAAAGTTTCATTTTGATAGGAGTAAAGGAAAAAAATAGCCCCATTAGGGTGTAATGTTGCCTGGCCTTATTGGCACACATCTCGGATTGATGAGAATTTAACATATTTCCTCAACTAGGATTTCTTAGGACTTTTAGTATGTTGTTCTGGGCACCTCAAAGAAATAATCTAAGCAAAAAATTATTTTACAATTTATTCCACTTTTGGCTCCAAAAGGGGTTAGTTTGCCTGGACTATGTGCAATGTAGTGTGTGTTAACATAACACAGGCTTGAGGTGTGGGGGCGGGATGAGAGTCCACGTCGGGTGGCCTTGTTACTAAGGCCAACGGCAGCCGGGAAGAAGCTGGTTTTGTGGCGTGAGGTGGCGTGAGGTATTTTATATCAGCTGGATATCAATGGCAGTTAATTGTCCTAGTTTTTGGCAGTTCATGACTTCATGTTCCAAATGTGCCTAAGAGATGCACGCAGAAGAGTGTGTCTGGCCTGGTCTTTGGCCAAGACCTAAAAGGCCTTGCAGGGATTGTGCAGGAGTCAACTATGCTGACAGGAGTCATGTAGAATCCGTGCCTGCACCCCCCATTCTATACCAAGGGGAGACAGGTGGTGTAAGGGGAGACAGGTGGTGTGAGGGGAGGTGGTGGGTTGAGAGCGAGCGCCAAAGCAAGTGCTGCAGCTGATGAGGAGAACTGAGTTTAAATGAAGTGTGTGTGTGTGTGTGTGTGTGTGTGTGTGTGTTTGTGTGTGTGCTGATGAGGAGAACTGAGTTTAAATTAAGTGTGGGTGATTGAAGTGAAAGTAGCAAATTCGTTCTCCAAAAATCTCCTCCCGAACTTCCATTTAGAACGCCATTTTAGGAAAATGGAAAAAGACACTGGAAAAGAGACTGTTTCCTCTACACATGAACTATAATAGCCATAATGAAATGTTGAACTGCTTAAACATGTAGGACCATGTGATTGCTACTGAAACTTGACTTGGAATAAAGTAAACTGTATAAAATGTGTTTGTGTCAAACTCACATTGTAGGAAATCCACTCTGGTTGTAGGTTCAGGAAGCAACATAGCCTGGACTTCAGTCACTATTGAGAGAGAAAGAATCATATTAGAAACAACACTGACTGGTGTAAATGTCAACATTGCATCAACCTTCTGTTTTTATGATGGCAGTAAATGTGTGTTCTCTTGTTGATGGACATTATGAGTCTCCAGCTTCTTCAAAGACCCTCTTAAGACAAGTAAACATGGAGACACCTGTAGAGCATCTCAGCTTCACCGACATACAAAAGATAAGTTACAAATATGTGACATTGAGAAATACAGGTTTCTGAAGTTCATTACATTTAGCTTATTAGTACAATCCAGAGGGAAAGTATAGTTAGTCATTACATGTAAACATATGTGAGTAATGTGATTAACCTGATGCAGATATCTTCATGACTTCCTCCTTGCAGAAATTCTCCAGCTGTGTCTTTAGTGAGGAGACAGATTTCTTCACAGCCTCAAAAGAGAGGCCTTGCTTCACAGAGATGCAGGATAAGTCTTTAGACTCAGGCGTCTCACTGACCGACTGGAAAGTCTAAATAAAGAAACACAGAGATAGAGAGAAAGAGATAGAGAGGAAGAGAGAAAGAGAGACAGTGAGACAGAATAGCTAGATTCTAGAAAGCATCCACGTATAAGTAAGTTGTAAGTTTAAATACAGTTGATCGGGAAACTTTTTTGTTAATTATAACTAAAAGCTTCAACCATTACAGTG
>NC_045158.1:28864062-28876600 GCF_900700415.2 Clupea harengus | reverse complement strand
TACAACTCTGATCGGTTCGACAAAATATTTCAAAAACCTTCTTATGATGAGAGCAGATCCTCTCCTGTAGCTGGCCTGTGGCATCAATCACTGAGTGTTTTTGTCCAGGAAAAAGTTCATTGTGAGCTTTGTAGTGCGTTTCACTAGCCTGACGATGTCATACTCATAATTCTAGTCAGATAATGAGTCTGAGACCGCTCCGTTGGGCTGTGATTATGGGGCGTGTTTCAACCGAACTAGGAAAAAAAAGGCCTCTTCGCTCAATTGGATAGGCCTACAACCAATCAGAGCAACGTAGTATGACCATAACGTAGACCATGGGGCCAGCTGATACATTAAACTTTTACCGGATCCCGTAGGAAGGACGGCAAAAACATCTTTTCGATCGACAAATGCCTTGATCGCGTTTCTCTGTTCCTCTTTCAAAATGAATGTGCTGTCAATGTCTTCTAAAACAGACTCGAATTTCCACATTTCAGCTCTCCAACGGCAGCCATGTTTGTTGAAAACGAATTCACCCCAAAAGCTCTTTGGTGACGTGGTTGACTACGTTAGGGTTGATCATCTGTCCATCATCGTATAAAGCCCGCCCTGACAATTTGATTGGTCTATATCTCCTCACAGATTTTTGTGAGGAGATAATTTCTCCCCAACGGAGCGACACCAGACCGAACTTCCCGACCAAATAATTTGTGGGCGTGGCTAAGTTCGTCTGGCATCCAGGCTAGCGTTTCACAGTATGACACTAGACATTCCAGACAGGACTTTACAGCTTTGAGTTTTCTCCCAGTGCAGACGTCACACTCCACATCTCCAGGTCCAGCATTAGAGGGAGTAATAAGAGAAGCTTGGATTCTGGTCTTCATAAATGTCTCCACCATTTCAGCAATCAGAGTATTTTTTTTTAGTCTAGGTCTGGGAGTGAAGGTGTCTTTGCACAGGGGGCAGCTGTAGACTCCTCTCTTATCCTCCTGATCCCAGCAGCCCTCAATGCACCTCATGCAGAAATTATGTCCACAGGGAATAGTCACTGGATCCTTCAGCAGATCTAGACAGACTGGACACGTGAAGGAGTCCTCTTCTTTCTTGTAGATTGCCTCTGCCATTTTGTTTGCTTTCTCTCACAACCGCAAGCACAAGCACACTAAGGGAAAGACCTGCCGAGTGATACTTAAGTTTCGTTTTCACCAGAAGATAGTGTGCTGAGGAGTGGCTTCCTAGTTGTCATTTTGCGTCAGTCTTTGGAGTCCAGTTCAAATGTTCAAACTGAGTCAGGGAAATAGGTGTGTGGGTGTTTGTGTGCGTATCTTTGTGTGTGTGTGTGTGTGTGTGCGTGTGTGTGTGTGTGTATGAGTGTACGTGTGTGTACGCGTGTGTGTGTGTGTGTATCTTTGTGTTGAAGACTTGATTCATAACTTTTTACTGTGCTAGCACTAAGTATAAATGCAGAGTCCCAGGTTATTAAAGGTTGGGTCCTCAATTACACACTAAAACACTTTTTGTCAAATTCAGTTAAACTCTTTTGGGGTTGATTGTCCCTGAATGTGTGTGTGTTTGTGTGCGTATGTTTGCGTGTGTGTGTGTGTTACACTCCTAAAAAACAAGGAGAAATAATCACAAGCTGATGTTTCCTCAGTGAGAACCTCAAATCAATCTTCAAATACAGAGTTTACAAACAAGTAACAGGTTGGCTGCAGTAGAATACATACCTCATTTACGTTACAATCATATTAAAGCTACAACCATATGCAGGGTTCCCTGAGGCATAATTCTCATTTCTCTACCGCTGCCAGGTAAAGAGCATGCAGGCCATAACTGAATAGACTGTCACAAAACCCATAAAGTTACTGAAGGAACAAAATACAGACAGCCCTTGTAAATATGTCTACATTTCACAAAACCTATACGGGTTACTAAGAAACAATACACAAATGACTGTATAAAATACACTGACATATGTGCATATGATATGAATTTGCAGTCATGGGTTGAACTCAGCTAACAAGATGGGGGGGGGGGTTCATTCACACACACACGCTAGCAGTAAAACTAGGCACCAGCTTACTTAAATGTTTCATACACATTCTCCTGAAACTCGTATTAGAAAATAATAACAACACCTTAACAGTGGTAGAATATCAAAAATATGCCTGAAAAACGTGGAGAAATAACCATGAGAGTGATAGGGTGAAGTTTCCTCAGTGAGAAAATGTACTCGCATGAGGAAAATAC
Organism: Clupea harengus; assembly: GCF_900700415.2. Lineage (NCBI taxonomy): Eukaryota > Metazoa > Chordata > Actinopteri > Clupeiformes > Clupeidae > Clupea > Clupea harengus. Next base: position 28,874,368 of record NC_045158.1, on the reverse strand, counting down.
TGCCATCTCCGCTGGATCCGTGGGTGGACACAAAAACAATCGATCTCAGGCAGGCAGATCTAGACTACTGTACAGATCACTGATAATACCATTATACCTCAGCTCTGAATGATAACGAATGGAGTAAACAATGAATGAATTAAAGACGTTTTGCATTTGAACTCCTTTTAACACAATACAAGTTATTATTGGTTTTAAACAGAGCTCATTAACTGTTTCTCATGACCGTATGATTCTGTTAATTTGATCACACATGCTGTGTGATCCGCATACACTCCTATTCTGGAGCTGGCCACTAGGGGGAACTCAATCTCCTCGTTACTGTGTCTGAAAGAGTAAGCCGATTTGGAGCAGTCCAGGCTCCAGGACTGATCGTTGAATCCAAAGCCACATTCATGGCCGTGTCCTTGGTTGGTTGTCGTTCACTGGATTACTGAATTACAAAACCACTACACGGATCCGTGGTCATTTCATTTTTTTGATGACCACTGTCACACTTATTATTTCTCTTTCTGTCCCTCTTCCTGTGCCACATGGGCTTTTGGACTCAGACTGACAAAAAATAGTTTTTATTATGGTAATGAGCTTAATCAAATTAGCTACATTCATTGGGATGTGTTTGTGGTAGATGCAGTCTGAAATTATAGATGTTGAGGTGTGTTTGTGTGTTTTTGGCTTCCACAAAGGATGACAATCAGCCAAACGGGAGAGATATGATGACACAGCAGTGACGAGCGGTGAGGTTCGTGGCTGGTGAGGCCACAGAAACCGGAAGTGATTACGTCATTCCGGTCTCTAGTTTGTTAAACATAGACATGTATACATACAATTAAGTTATTGTCTAATACCAGGACTTTTAAACGATCGTTTGAAAAAAAAAATTTGTGTAAAGTTATACGGCTCAATACTCAACTGACTGTTAACCGAACTTTTACATAGTCATACGACTAAACTCACAAACCGGAAGACGGTGTGACGGTGGTCAAACAGGGGACTGACGAACACTGCGATTGCTTTGTTCTTTAATTCCTGTATCATACACAAACAACAGTTGGCATAGGCAGCATTGCTGACAGGCATTAATCAAATAAAAGTAAACCCAGTGCACAAACAATCGAACAACCATGCACATATTTATTACACACATATAACACACATATTTCGCTATTGGAGCAACATACTGTATCATACACAAACAACAGTTGGCATAACGCAGCAATCTGCACAAGTAAAATAAAATGATAAAATACATCAGGTTCAGTATGGCAGCACGGTTAGCTAGCTAACGCTAGCCAACGCTAGCTAACGGAACGTGAGGAATGGGAAGTTCCCAGCGAACTATAGCTAATCACACTGTATAATATGAACCTCGTAGTCAAGTGAAAAATACCATCAACTTTCTGCCCATTGACAAAACTGCTTTACAACCAACACAATACATACTAATCATAGAAAATACACGTTACATGTCGAAGTTGTCGACATTCACTGCATCTACCTATCTAAAAGTGTACAAATTGTGATGGTCATTTTGCATAGTGGACCTACCGCTGACAGGCAAACTTCTTCAGTCTCATTTACAGTCCAGACATTGTCACACGTTGAGAAGAGATGACAGGGAAAGAGCGAATTATCTTCTGTCCCGTCATTTGAAGCAAACCTTTGAGCTCCGGCATTGGTCTCCCATCATTGATTCATTTCACGTTTGGACTGAAGTCCAGTTTTGAGACTGCTTCAGCCTTAGCAATACAATCTTCCATTTTCGCCGTCAAGTAAAGTGTAGAAGAAGAGCAAAGTTCCCAGCATAACCCCGACAGGTGCGCTCTCGCACGCCCCCTTCATTGAGGCAGAGGTTACTGTGTGCCTCACCTACATGATTTTCAATGCTCTGCCTCACCTGCCTCATATGACCGCACGTCCCTGTGACACAGTATGGCTAAACATCCTCTTTATTTCTGTAAGGTCTGTGTCTGTCCGTGTCTAATTTCTGTGTTTGTCTCCCTTGGTGTGGTCACATGTTTGTTCCCAATGTCTAGTCCTCGTGCTTCCTTGTTCCCGCCATGTGCTTTCCCTATGTTTTGTTTGTCTATGCCATGTGCCCTCTTGTTGTTGTCCGTGTCTCCCACCCCTCACCTGTTCCAATCTCCCGGGTTTGTGGTATCATTGGTTTCACCTGTGTCCTGTTAATTCCCTTGTTTAGTCCACCTGTGTCTTTGTCTGCCCGCCTTGATTGTTCTCACCTGTCCCTCGTTATCTGTTGCCTGTGTATATATAGTCCTTGTTTTCTTGTTCCTCGTTGCGTCTTCGTAAATTGTGTTTTCTTGGTATGTTCCTTGTTTTTCCACTGCTCCTCGTGTGTTCCTAGTGTTTAGCGCTTTCCGCCGTGTATCAAGTGATTACTCGTGCTTCCTGACCTCTGCCTGCCTACAACTATTCTCCTGCCTATTCCCTGTTTGGATTTGTTTGCCTACTTTTGGACTGCCTACCTGTGTACCGAACTCTGCTAGTAAACGTTTATTCTTCTGAATCTACCCCTGTGCTGAGTCGTGCGATTGAGTTCTGCACAACACCCACCATTCGTAACAGTACGAAGACGCCAAAGATGGACTCAGCCGACTCAGACTCAGTGCTCAGACTCAGTTTGAGCAAACAAGCCTCCTCTCTCTGCCTCGTGACAAGGGGAATAGAGGAGCAAGGGAGAAGTTCCCTGAAGTTCCTGAACCTGCTGTTGGGAGCAATTCGAGCAGCTCCTGGATCGTTGGGATTCCCCTCGCTGCACCTCCCTCTCCAGCTCCGGTTCCATGCGCCTGGATTCCGGCTCCAGGGTTTCAGCTTCACTCACCAATACTGCTCTGGCTTCAGCTCCGACTCCACGTCTCCTGCCTCCCGCCGTCAGGACAGCCTCAGTCGCCCTAGGAAGAGCTTCTGACGCTGTCAACCTCGAAGCAGCCTCTACCAATGCCACCATCAGAGCGGGTCTCTGACGCCGTCAACGGCAGCCTTTGGAGCTTCCACCCTTGAAGCAATCTCCGCCGCCCTCGAAGCTGCCTTTGCAGCATTGGAAAGATTTTCTGTCGCATCCAAAGAAGCCTCTGGCGCTGCCTTGCTCGATGCAGCTTCTGCTGCCATCGATGCAGCCTCTGCCACCCTCGAAGCAGCCTCTGATGCTGCCGCCTCCGAGGTCGTCTCTGCTGCCCCAGAGGTAGCCTCCGTCGCTACCACTCCCAAAGCAGCCTCTGCCTCCCCCGAAGCAGCCTCTGACGCTGCCGCCCCAGAAGCAGCCTCTGACGCTGCCGCCCCTGAAGTAGCCTCCGTTGCTACCGCCCCAGAAGCAGCCTCTGACGCTGCCGCCTCCGAGGTCGTCTCTGCTGCCCCAGATGTAGCCTCCGTCACGCCACCACTCCCAAAGCAGCCTCTGCCTCTCCCGAAGCAGCTTCTAATGCTGCCACCCCCGAAGCAGCCTCTGACGCTGCCTCCCCAGAAGCAGCCTCTGACGCTGCCGCCCCCGACGTAGCCTCTGTCGCTACCACCCCAGAAGCTGCCTCTGATGCCCCTGATGTAGCCTCTGTCGCTACCACTCCCAAAGCAGCCTTTGATGCTGTCAACCCCGAAGCAGCCTCTGACGCTGCTGCCCCAGAAGCAGCCTCTGACGCTGCCGCCCCCGACGTAGCCTCTGTCGCTACCACCCCAGAAGCAGCCTCTGATGCCACTGACGTAGCCTCTGTCGCTACCGCTCCCGAAGCACCCACTGCTGCCCCCGACGTAGCCTCTGTTGCTACCAACCCCGAAGCAGCCTCTGTCGCTGCTGTCCTTGAAGCAGCCTCTGAAGAAATTGCTGATGGTGACGCCACTGAGGCCTACGCCACAGCAGAACCAGCCGCCGCAGATCAAGCCGCCGCTCACCCTGCAGACCGAGCCGTCGCTCACCCTGCAGACCGAGCCGTCGCTCACCCTGCAGACCGAGCCGTCGCTCACCCTGCAGACCCGGCCGTCGCTGACCCTGCAGACCCGGCCGTCGCTGACCCTGCAGACCCAGCCGTCGCTGACCCAGCAGACCCAGCCGAAGCTCACCCAGCTTGTACGTACCCTACAGCCAGCGCTGCCGACCCGGACCCCGCAGCCACCGCTGCCGACCCGGACCCCGCAGCCACCGCTGCCGACCAAGATCCTCCAGCATCCGTTTCCGATGCAGGCCCAGCAGCACCCTCTGCCGTCACCGGTCCAGCAGCACCTCCTGATGGCGTCGCTGCTGAGGGCTCTGCTGTTCCGAGCGCCCCTGTCCCGAGCGTCCCAGGCGCCCCTGTCCCGAGCGTCCCAGGCGCCCCTGTCCCGAGCGTCCCAGGCGCCCCTGTCCCGAGCGTCCCAGGCGCCCCTGTCCCGAGCGCCCCTGTCCCGAGCGCCCCTGTCCCAAGCGTCCCAGGCGCCCCTGTCCCGAGCGTCCCAGACGCCCCTGTCCCGAGCGTCCCAGGCTCCCCTGTCCCGAGCGTCCCAGGCTCCCCTGTCCCGAGCGTCCCAGGCGCCCCGGTCCCGAGCGTCTCAGGCTCCCCTGTCCCGAGCGTCTCAGGCGTCCCTGTCCAAAGCATCCAAGGTGTCCCTGCGCCGGTCCCAGGCGTCCATGCGCTGGCCCCAGGCGCTCCGACCCCTGTCTCCAGTGTTCCTGGGTTCCCTGTCCCAGCTGCAGTAGACCCAGGGCCCGGTGCCGCCAGCCCTAATGAACCAGAGAGTCCAGGTGCCACGACTACCCCAGCCACTGGCCCTGCAACCCCAAACACCAATCGATATCGCTGGCATCTATTGGTTGTTAGGGTGGTTGTTGTATTTATTGTTGGTCTGTTTGGCCACCCACCCGGCCAGTCGCCAAAGACTCTGCCCCTGTTTGGCCATCCACCCGGTCGGTCGCCAAAGACTCTGCCTCTGTTTGGCCATCCACCCGGTCGGCCGCCAAAGACTCTGCCCTTGTTTGGCCACCCACCCGGCCGGTCGCCAAAGACTCTGCCCCTGTTTGGCCACCCACACGGCCAGCCACCAGACATTCTGCCCTTGCTTGGCCGTCCACCCGGTCAGCCACCAGACCCTTCTTTCCAGCCTTCTGTCTGGCCCGGCCTGCCCGCCTGCCTTGCTCTGGACCCCCTCCACCCACCCTAGGTGGATTTGATCTGTTTGTTTGTGTGTTTTTGGGCTGTCTGGTCCGGTCTGCCTGCCTGCCTTGCTCTGGACCCCCTCCACCCACCCTAGGTGGATTTGATCTGTTTGTGTTTTGGGCCGTCTGGAATCCGGCCCCTTAGAGGGGGGGTACTGTAAGGTCTGTGTCTGTCCGTGTCTAATTTCTGTGTTTGTCTCCCTTGTGTGGTCACATGTTTGTTCCCATGTCTAGTCCTCGTGCTTCCTTGTTCCCGCCATGTGCTTTCCCTATGTTTGTTTGTCTATGCCATGTGCCCTCTTGTTGTTGTCCGTGTCTCCACCCCTCACCTGTTCCCAATCTCCCGGGTTGTGTGTATCATTGGTTTCACCTGTGTCCTGTTAATTCCCCTTGTTTAGTCCACCTGTGTCTTTGTCTGCCCCGCCTTGATTGTTCTCACCTGTCCCTCGTTATCTGTTGCCTGTGTGTATATATAGTCCTTGTTTTCTTGTTCCTCGTTGCGTCTTCGTAAATTGTGTTTTCTTGGTATGTTCCTTGTTTTTCCACTGCTCCTCGTGTGTTCCTAGTGTTTAGCGCTTCCGCCGTGTTCAAGTGATTACTCGTGCTTCTGACCTCTGCCTGCCCTACAACTATTCTCCTGCCTATTCCCTGTTTGGATTTGTTTGCCTACTTTTGGACTGCCTACCTGTGTACCGAACCCTGCTAGTAAACGTTTATTCTTCTGAATCTACCCCTGTGCTGAGTCGTGCGATTGAGTTCTGCACAACACCCACCATTCGTAACAATTTCTGCAACGGCAGACAGAGCAACAGCGCAATTAGTCTTTTCATCATTCCTTTTTCTTGGTCTATATCAATGGAGTAAAATAAGATATAACAGTTCAACACACCCGAACCCGGGTCACCATGAGCACTTAGGTCTGTGCATTAATACTTTTTTATTTTTATTATTTGAAATGTTATTGTTTGGAGGATAACCCCTTGAGATGCAGCATCTCGTTTTCGAGGGGGTCCTTTATTTGGTGCCAGTCTCTTTGCTTTCCAGCCTGTCCAAATCTCTCCCCTCACTAAACAATGAGGCACCCTTTTAATAAGGCAGCCCATGGGGCTAAATTGGTCCAACTAGTCCCAATTGGACCCATCCACAGATGTGGGGGAACCCGGACCCAACCATTCTGGTGGGGGAGTCCAGTCCTCCTTCCCTCTTGGGCAACAGTGAGAAGGGGGAGGGATTTCAATTAAGTTTAATTCCTTAAAATCTAAAATCTACATCACACATATCAGGCTTGAATTCCATACATCTTAATGATCAATTTTCATGGAACAGTTTGAGAATATATGCAGTATTTTGATGAGAAACTTTAACAACCCATTAAAATATTGCCATTCTGAGATTGCACAGAGATCTTCCCTGTGCCACTTCCCTGAAGTGACACAGGGACATGTAAAGTCTTGTTCCTCTTTCAGACTACATAGAACCTTTTGGACAGTTTTGTGGTCGGTCTGAACTTCTGGGCCTCAACATGTGTGTTTGAAAATAAAAACACCGCTGCTGAACTGTTGATATCATCCAGAGAGCCAGAGTTCTGCCCACAGACACAGCGGCATGAAGTGGTCAGTGAACGTCTGCTGTTCCTACGAGGGTGAGCTGCTCCCCAGAGCACTGCCTCCTCTGATTATCAGAGAGTTCCTGCTGGGCGTCCTGGGCAACAGCCTTGCCCTCTGGGTCTTCTGCTAACACATGAGGCCCTGGAAGAGCAGCACCGTCCTCCTCTTCAACCTGGCCATGGCCCGCTTCTTCCTCAACGTGGTGCTGCCGTTTCGCTCCAGCTACTACCTCTCTGGACTGGACTGGAGGTTCGGCGATGTCCTCTGCTGCATCTTCCTCTTCCTGGTGTCCCTGAACCCTGGCGGCAGCATCGCCTTCCTGACGCTCATCGCTCTGGACAGGTACAAGTATGTGCGCGTGCTGCACCCCCACCACCGCCTCAACTCCACGTCCATCGCCAAGGCTGTGGGCATCGCTGTGGTGGTGTGGGCGCTCACCGTCTCCCTCAATGCCCACCTCCTGATGGCGCCACAGCAGCTGGTGGTGGGACGTGCACACACACACACACACACACACACACACACACACACACACACACGCCACAGCAGCTGGTGGTGGGACGTGCACACACACACACACACACACACACACACACACACACACACACACACACACACACACACACACACACACACACGCCACAGCAGCTGGTGGTGGGACGTGCCACGCAGTGCGAGAGCTTCCTGGTGTGCCTGGCTTTGGACCCTGTGTCCCTCTGGTACAAGTCTGTCTTCATGATCTGGCTTTGGACCCTGCGTCCCTCTGGTACAAGTCTGTCTTCATGATCTGGCTTTGGACCCTGTGTCCCTCTGGTACAAGTCTGTCTTCATGATCTCCTTCTTCGTCCCCCTGGCTCTGATCCTTGTCTGCTCGCTCTGCATCGTCTCTGAGCTCAGGCGCAGGCATCTGGATGAGTACGGCAACATCAAGTGGTGGTAGTGGTGGTGTTCGTTGTCTGCTTCTTGCCCAGCAACGTGGCCCAGGTGCTGATCTGGGTGAGGATTGGGTCGCAGAGGACGTGTGAATCCGTGGAGGTAATAAACCTGGTCTTCTACCCCACGCTGACCCTCACCTACCTCAACAGCATACTGGACCCTGTGCTCTACTACTTCTCCAGCCCCGCCCTCCAGCGGGTGTGCAGACAGCTGGTGAGACTCCAGAGCACAGAGGGGGGACGGTGGACACAGGGGAGGACGGGACTAAAGACAGCAGCTCCCAGGCTGACAGACAGACAGGAGTGAGGGGTCTGAACACAGAGGGGACGGTGGACACAGGGGAGGACGGGACTAAAGACAGCAGCTCCCAGGCTGACAGACAGACAGGAGTGAGGGGTCTGAACACAGAGGGGACGGTGGACACAGGGGAGGACGGGACTAAAGACAGCAGCTCCCAGGCTGACAGACAGACAGGAGTGAGGGGTCTGAGGCTCCTGCTGCTCCAGGTGGAGACAGACACATTTCACTCGTGATGTCATGTAGTGCTTACTGTTTTAAAGCTCCTTTAACAGGAATATTCAGCATCTATGACTGTATTTTTCTCATTTCTATTAATACAATATATAAAATTACTATTGAAAGAACATATTTCAAATACATTAGGCCTACTTTGCAAGCACAAAACATGAATTTATGTATTATTGTTTATAAATGTAAATTAAATAGAGTACACATTTTGAAGAAATGGCTATTTGATTCAAGTTAAAATTCTGTAACATACGTGGAAACGTAGGATCCAAATGCTCGACTCGGAGACAGAGATGCAAAATAACTTTACTGAACGGGTTCGGTACACGGTAAGACAGTCCAAATACAAACAAACAATTCCAATCAGGGACGGGCAGCGGGGATCGTCGTTTATCCAGTCCAGGGTCGTCACACGGGTAGTACTAGTGATGTTACAAATGAACCGTAGTAGTTTGTAGAGGCAGAGGTACCGGCAAGGAGGAGGCAATCACGTAGTCGAGTAAACAGTCCAGGTTCGTTATCCAGGTGTGAGGATGTGGAGGCAAAGGTACCGGCAAGGAGAAGGCAAACACGGAGTCGATTATACAAGCAAGGGTCGTTATCACTGGAACTTTGGAAATCATGGGAAACGCTGGAACTCTTGAGACACGGGGGAAACAAAGAACTGGCAACGAGACACAGGAACACACAGACTAAATACACTAGGTGATGAGGAACAGGTGCAAACAATCAGGGAGGGGCAGACAATCAACAAGGTGGAGCACACATGAGGCAGGGAGTGAGGAGTCTGAAACGAGAGGAGAGGTGAGTAAACAATCACAACACGGAACACAAGAATAAACGATCTATATAAGCAAACTTAACTTAGTAAACTGGACTGGACGTAACAAATTCTACATGACACATATCAGACATGAAGAAGGTAACATTCTGATGATATATATTTAGAGTAGAGAAGAGGACAGAACTTTTACAATCCATTAAAATGTCTGTTTTTTGGAACGCACCAATGGCAAGACAATGGTTTTCGATCAGGAACAACGAATGTTGTCAACTGTCGATGTTGTTGATTAGTGACTCGTGGGCAGGTACCTCCTCCTGCCAATGGCATGTACATCTTGTTACTTGTTAAGCATTTCATTTATTAATTGCTATCGGGATGATGAAGGAATTTCAATACATTTAACAAAAATACTTCTGAAATAAATCACACACACAAACACACACACACACACACACACACACACACACACACACACACCAAGAAAAAGAGCACCAATGGCAAGAGGGTGGTCTTCGATCAGGAACACCTGTAGAAACTGCACTGTCACACTAACAGTGGGTGTGTGGTTGTGCTAATTGTGTGTGAGGTGTATTCAAAACAAAACAAAGCAGTCAAAATTGTGTTTAAGCAATCGAGAAAAACTGTAAAAGGTGAACCCCCTCTCACAGGCAGAGTGTGCACAGGTAGTGCTGGTAGTCCATCTAATCATGTCATCTGGGATCAATAAAGTGATTGGACTGGCTTTGTACAGCCCTGCAGCTGACACAGATAACAAATTGTTTTTTTTCTTCGTCAAAGCATTTCATTTATTCATTGCTATCGGGATGATAAAGTATTTCAATACATTTAACAAAAATACTTCTGAAATAAATCACACACACACAGGCGCCAAGAAAAACAGTACATTGAATGCCAATCTATAACTCTTTATTCACCATTTTTGCACCAGAAAGATTTTAAAACATACTGGTCTCATTATAACAGTATTATTAAAGAAACAGAGGAACACTTTTAAAACATACTGGTCTAATTACAATGGTATTAATAAAGAAACAGAGGAACACATTTTAAAACATACTGGTCTCATTACAATGGTATTAATAAAGAAACAGAGGAACACATTTCATTGGGTGTCAATTGTTGGATAAATACAGTCTCATTAAGATTTACTGTCATGGTACATAATATTGTGGTTGTCATATAAAACCAGATATCAGAACATGTATGCTGTAACAGAGGGACTAAACACTTGGGAGAGTGAGGTTATGCAACACAGAGCTCATCAAAACCTTTCACAAACAATGTCTTATT
>NC_045158.1:28851562-28859062 GCF_900700415.2 Clupea harengus | reverse complement strand
TAAATTTGTGTTCTGTTGTTGAGGGACATTATGAGTGTCCAGCTTCTTCAACCTTAAAGACCCTCTTAAGACAAGTAAACATGGAGACACCTGCAGAGTATCTCAGCTTCACTGACATACAAAGGATATGTTACAAATATGTGACATTGAGAAATACAGGTTCCTGAAGTTCACCATGACATTTAGCGTATTAGTACATTCCAGAGGGAAAGTATAGTAAGTCAGATTAACCTGATGCAGATATCTTCATGACTTCCTCCTTGCAGAAATTCTCCAGCTGCATCTTTAGTGAGGAGACAGATTTCTTCACAGCCTCAAAAGAGAGGCCTTGGTTCACAGAGATACAGGATAAGTCTTTAGACTCAGGTGTCTCACTGACTGACTGGAAAGTCTAAATAAAGAAACACAGAGATAGAGAGAAAGAGAGAGAGGAGGAAGAGATGACAGAGAGAGAATAGCTTCATTCTCAAAATAAAGCATCCACGTATAAATAAATTGTAAGATTAAATGTACAATCTGTATTTAATGACAAGTAAATTCCGTTGATACAGTTGAAATGGAAACTTTTTTGTTAACTGTAAATAAAAGCTTCAACTATTACAGTGCACACGAGACTCTTAAGTTAGATATGTCTCTGTCATCTCTTTACTACTGTACATCCCACTTATTACTGTAATAACTGTATTAATCGTACTTACACCTTACAATACTTCTTAAACATTCACTTCCTTTCATTTCACTTATTACCACCACTAATACTTACACCTGCACTTTTTATATACTTATCATATCTACACTTCCTACCTCCAACTGCTGCTAGTCCCAATTCTGTTCATATCACATATCTATTTCTTCTGTACATATATATTTATTTATTCACTTACTCCACTTTACATATTCACATACTCTGCACTTTTTTGCTATTTTGCACTTCTGGTTGGATGCTAAACTGCATTTCATTGTCTCAGTACTTGTACTCTGTGCAATGACAATAAAGTTGAATCTAATCTAATCTTGAATCTAAAATCCTCTAATGTTTGAGATTGAGATGTGAACTATGTGTCTAATATAGGGTGGGTGTATGTTGCCGCCAGAGTAAGCAATCTGTTGCGAAGAAGATGCAAGGTCCCTCCCAGTACATCTGAGAATGCCAGCTTCCTTGGGTCCAAGAAAAAACCCAATGGAAAACTGGACACCAACACACCGGGCTTTGGCGTACGGATTGGCTAGACCTGAATGACCTCTGTAACCGCACTAACATTCAGTTGCAGTGGAAGAGCACATCAGGACAGCCAGTAGAGCTTAATGATGACATCATCACGGACCCAACGACGACGGCAGAGGCAACCATCACCCTGGACGACAGCATTCACCACCTCAACACAAAGAACACCAGAGGGACAATACTCTAATTTTTCCGATTGCGCATGATTCAAAATTGGACAGGGCTACGCCTACAAGGAAGACTGGCCTGCCTGCCGTGCGCTGATCACAGCGTATCTCATTCTGCACTGCGGAACACAGCACTACATGACGACATACACAAGTTTATAATAAAAGCTCGTCTTCAGGTATTACCGACAAAAGCCAATTAAGCAACATGGTTTCCATCCAAGCATGAGCCGTTCTGTCTGCTCCACCACGACCAACAGAGGGAATCCATCGCGCATATCCTCAACGGCTGCCCTGCCTACAAAGGACTATATATCGCTGGCCATGAAGAAGCTCCGCGATAACACCAACTTCACAACCATCCATACCAACGAGTCAGTAAAAACATACTGGTTCTCCATTCTCCATGATCAGCGGAACGCAATGAAAACTGCCATTAAGCACATCCCAAATACACCAGACCTTGTGTCAATTGATGAAGAGAACAAAGCGATCACAATCATTGAAATTGGTTGCTCTTATGACGCTTACATGGACACCTGCTATGCATTAAAACTGTTAAAATGTGTGTGTGTGTGTGTGAGTGTGTGTGAGAGTGAGAGTGAGAGTGAGTGTGTGTGTGTGTGTGCACTGCTCTCTCAAGCTGGCTACCTGCTAGCGAGGGTAAGCCCATGTGGTGATTCCTTCAGTTGAAGTTTTTTGGTTGATGTTATGAATCCCAAACGAACCCAACACAAATGGTTGTCCAAATGCCACTGGTTTGCCTTGACCTACATGTGGCCTGACCAAAGAGGCAGAGTGGCAGGCACCTGTGCACCTCAAGTGCCTCAAAACAAACTGTGAGCCATGATGTCAGGGCAGATGTGCTTTTATCAATTAACCACAGGTAGTGACATCACTCAAGCCCCGCCTGTCAGTCAGTGTTCTTCCTACCATGTGACCTAACCTGTCCTAACAATTGCCATAATGATTTTGAGCAGTTTTCTGAAGAATGAAAATGTCTTCATCATGCTAAAATGTTTTGAGTGATAACTACAGAAAATGTCTCTACACACGGTAACTGCATGGGGTAAGCTATCTGTTCAAAGTGCTGTTGACTGTGTTATAATAAGAACAACAAGCTTCTTTCTGGAAACTTAGAGATCCTAGAAGAAAATTCAACAATACTAAAACAACCTAAATTGAATTCAAATTTCCACCTAGGAATATATTCAACATAAATCGGTGCCAAATATTCTGTGCACTAACAATCCATCATGAACACTTACCTTGAGGAAATGGATGTGATCCTCTGTGAGTGAAAGCTGCTCCAGCTCAGCATCTCTCCTCTTCAGCTCAGCAATCTCCTCCTCCAGTCGCTTCAGGAGTCCTTCAGCCTGACTCACCTCAGCCTTCTCCTGATCTCTGATCAGCTCTTTCACCTCAGAGCACCTTCTCTCAATGGAGTGGATCATCTCAGTAAAGATCCTCTCACTGTCATCCACTGCTGTCTGTGCAGAGCTCTGTTAGGAGACACACAAAGAGGAGGGGGTCCATCTAAAGCAGCCCACTCACTCAGCTCCTCCACACAGCCTGGTACCACAGTGTGGCTCAGAGGAGCTGGGAAGTGGCTCAGTATTACAGACTCCTGACTGGAGGAGAGCCCTGATTGAGCCTGAAATGGCTCCTCCAGCAGCCAGCTGTTGTCCTCCTCTCCTCTGGTCAGTACTCACCTTGAGAGTCTCCACAGCCTTCCTCAGGTCCTGCAGCTCCTTCTCTCTCTCCTGGATTCTCTGCTGGATTTTACTCTGGGTCTCCCCCAAGTGTGTCTATGTTGAAGGAATACATCACATCCACAACAAACAGTTATGGTGGCCTCATAATATTATTATTAAGGAACAAGCTGTTTAAGCTACTGACCCTGACTGAGAGGAGATCTGTAGTGCTGAATAGCTTATTGGTGAGATGCCGTTTCATTGCAAGGTTTGAGAAAAACACAAAATAAGTTTTGTCTTTGTGGAGCAAAAAAGAGAGAACCAGGAGGAACACTGATTTACTGACTTCACATGCAATCAATCTTTATTTATTCATATTTATAGTTTATCTTGTGGAGTTGATAAACTTACTGCAACTATACCCTCACTGAGTGACCTGTGACCTCTAGGCAGTTGATAACCATGTAATGTCATTCAGTCATAGTGTCAACCACCCAGGACCCTACACAATGCCATTTCAGCCCCCTAATCACTGGGCTCATCTGAGAGGACTGGGCAGCAATATTGCAGGCAGAAACCATGATGTGCCCATTTTAATATAAATTACTGTTAAACAAGAGAAGTATTACAAAATGCCAACAAACATAACACATTAAATGGTAATTTAGGCTTTGTATGTGTATTTGTTATTTAGATACAGTTAATATGTGACAGGAGATTTTCTGTCTGATTTCAGTTTTTAAAATGATATAGCTCTTAAATGTAATTAGGCTATGTGTTTTCATTTCTGCATGAGAATACTGACAGTCTGAAGTTAACCATCTGGTTTTACAACTTCATTAGACAGGTGTGTTTTTATGTCATCGTTATTCTCTATCTGCCTCACTCTATCATGGACCTAAAGATAGCCTGTCTATATATAGCCTGTCTTCCAGTTGGAAACCCAATAGCCATGTCCTACCACACGAGTCCAATCTATCACCAAGAGAACTCCTGTCCTTACCTGTTTCTCTCTCCTCCCTGCAGAGGCTGACACAGTGTCATGGCCTTTGTGTTCATCCACCAGACAGAGCAAACACACACAACTTAGATCCGTACGACAAAATATCTCCAGAGGCTTCTCATGTTGGGTGCAGATCCTCTCCTGTAGCTGGCCTGTGGCATCAATCACCTTGTGTTTTCGTCCAGGATTAAGTTCATTGTGAGCTTTGTAGTGAGTTTCACAGTATGAAACCAGACATTCCAGGCAGGACTTCACAGCTTTGAGTTTTGTCCCAGTGCAGACGTCACACTCCACATTTCCAGGCCCAGCAGTACATGGAACAGGAGCAGCAGCTTGGATTCTAGTCTTCTTGATCTGTTCCACAAGTTCAGCAACAATATTATTTTTGTTTAAAACGGGTCTTGGGGTGAACGTCTGTCTGCACTGGGGGCAGCTGTAGACTCCCTTCTGATCTTCCTGATCCCAGCAGCCCTTAATGCAGCCTTTACAGTAACTGTGTCCACAATTAGTAGTCACTGGATCCCTAAGAAGATCCAAACAAATCGGACATGTAAAAAGTTCGTAGTTATTTGGAGCCGCTTCTGCCATTCTTCGTTTGTGCTGTGTAACGCTTCACAGGTTTTCACGTAGTTTCGTTTCGCCTGAAATCGGTGCTTCCTGGTTGGGTGGGCGTGTTCGTCCAAACATCGTCATTGATGTCGTGTATTAGAACACTAGTGTAGTTCTCAAACTGATTAAGCAGACAACTGGAAGGGCATACGGAAGAACTTATGAAAAACCGGAGTATTATTTATTTGTAACACTGTAACTACAGCATAGCTATCCAGGACAGAGCGGAGCACTAAGAAGAGCGCTGTTGTGGCTTTATGCTCTATGTATAATTACTATTATAGTTATATACTATTCGTGGGTTATCTAAATCACTGTTAGATACAAATGCAAGGAGACGAGGATGCAGCACAAGTTAGAACCTTTACTGGCGGGCAAATCTCTCAACTGCCAGGCATGAACAAACTATCACAGAACTCCGTAGTAGTGACAGTCAAACACAATCGAGCACCGAGTGCTCGATCCAATATACCACAAGCGCCATAGTGGCGATTCAGCCCTTATATACATTTCACAACAACCACTAGAGCAGGGGTTCTCAACCTTTTCTACTCCAAGGCCCACCTATTCGTATTTGTAACAGGGTGGGGCCCAACAGACACCCCGCTTATTTTAGCTCATCTATATTCCATTCGTTGTATTAAGCGAGTGTTATGTGTCACAAAGAACAACATCAGCACCTGCTACACTGTAAAAAATGTGCATAAAATTAACACTGAAATGCCGTAAAATCATGACATAAAAGAACTGTAAATAGAAATACAATAGAGTATTGCTTATTTCACAATTTTTTTGGGTAAAATACTAAACAAAATATAACTGGTAATTTTAAAGTAAGATTATGCATATTTCTCTGTAGAAATGACATATGGTTGTAATTTACACAAGCAATTCAATGCAGTTTAAATTACAACATGGTGGTGTTAAAATACTAAACGAAATACAACTGTTAATTTGCAGCTGAGTTGCCAGAACAATTCTGTAAAAAATACATCCACCTGTAAACCTCTTTACAGAGCAGCATGTCAATTTAACAAATCCCATTCAATTTCACTGAGAAATACCAAGCAAACAACATTATTTAACTGCTTAATTCTCATTATAACACTGTTATTCAACTGATTTTTCATTTACACAATTTCAGTGAAATCGAATGGAATTTGATGTACAATAGACAACAACTGGATGTATATTTTACTGAAATAATTGGTTTTATAGCATAATGGTCACGCAAAATCAGCATAAATCCAATATTAAATTTACTGGTTCTGGATGTATTTTTTACAGGTTTGTTCTGGCAACCACAGCTGCCAGTTTTTTCCAGTAAAAACAACAGGATTTTTTTTACAGTGTAGCATAGCAGTGATGTAAATATAGCTAAAGTTCAATGTTGAATATACAGGTTTAAAATGTTACATTTACTGAACAAACTTGTCCAATATAACATAACAGTGATGTAAATATTGCTCAAATCCAATGTTGAATATACAGGTTTAAAATGTTAAAATTACATCCTGCTCTATAAAGAGGTTTACAGGTGGATGTATTTTTTACAGGATTGTTCTGGCAACTCAGCTGCCAGTTTTTTCCCCGTAAAAACGATGGCAGTTTTTTTACAGTGTACACCTGCATCATCGAGTCCATCCTCACCTCCTCCATCACCATCTGGTACGCTGCTGCCACTGCCAATTACAAAGGCAGACTGCAGCGTATCATCCGTTCTGCTGAGAAGGTGATTGGCTGCAATCTGCCATCTCTACAGGACCTGTTCAGCTCTTTAGGACCCTGAGGCGGGCAGGTAAGATTGTGGCCGAACCCTCCCACCCGGGTCACAAACTCTTCGAGGTACTTCCCTCCGGCAGGAGGCTGCGGTCCATCAGGACCAAAACCTCACGCCACAAAACCAGCTTCTTCCCGGCTGCAGTTGGCCTTATTAACAAGGCCCGGGACCCCCACCTGACTTGGACTCTTATCCCACCCCCACTCCTCAAGTCTGTGTTACATTAACACACATTACATTACATTGCACATTGCACATTGCACATTCACATTGCACTCCTGTTTTGCATTTTGCATTTTACTTTCCACTTTACTTTTTTTTTCTTTTATAATTATTTTTATTTGGTAAGAAGATAACAGATAATATAAAAGGGTACCAAGAATTACAATTGTCACAAATCATTTAAGGAAGCATCCAGTTTAAAAAAAAAAAAACCATAATTTTCAGCTATCTTCTAATAATTCATGCTTCCCCTGCCATACAGCATAGGTGGCCCCATCTATCCCCACCCCTTCAGTTCTACCTTATCTCCCTCATCAAGCCCCCTATCCCAATCCCTCCCCAACACACTCACCCCCTTCCAGACCTTCCCCTCACCCTACCCCCAATGCATGCAGTGCAGCAGCTATGTGGCTAACAGAGCTAGCGCTGACCAGTGAGCTTCACCTCCTTTTTCCTCTTTGCTTCCACATGAGGTAAGAATGAGGAACGTCCAGGTGGGCTGCCACATTAACCTCAAAGACAAATAAAACTTTCATCATTAGCATATTTACAATTATCTAATGATTCAAAATGGTGAACTTCCCTAAATGGCTTCAGACTCATCCTACAATCCAAGCTCATCACTACTGATACATTGTTAAAATGTATGTAAATATATAAATATAGTTGATCCTACCAGGTCAATACCAGTAGACAGCAATGTAATGTAAATAACTCAGGAAATATGATCAATATGATGTTCTTCTCAAAACAAAGCACAAACTTTAGGACACTAAATGAGAGATTATGTCAAAAGCAAT